>NC_060267.1:185948764-186173764 GCF_021613505.1 Equus quagga | reverse complement strand
TCAATTTATCTTTAAATATCTTGCATTCTATACCTGCTCTAGGAAAACATTAGTTTTTTTGCTATTGATGGGGTTCAGGACTGGCTGGCCCAGGATGCGACACTCTGGTTTGCAGATTTTTTGAGCTGAAAACAATAAAGGCTCAGAAGACTCAGGAAGAACATTTGACCTTCCCCTCCTAACTACCTAAAAGAGATTTAAAATAAAGGCCTGAAGATATTTAAACAGGCAGCCTTGGCCAGATGGCTGAGTTACTCGGTATGTCCTGAGTTTCTCCTATGTACACATGCTATTTAAGCTTTATTTGATTTTCTCCTACTAATCTGTCTTTTTAATTATTTGACCAGCCATAAGAACCTTAAGGAAAAGGCTAAAATTCTCCCACTTCCCCAATACTATCTAGATATTCCCTATTAACTTAATAACTCCTTTACTGACATCTTAATTCCCCTCATTTTTATTTTTCAAGCATAACAACATTTTGAAACTCAAATACCTTACCACTGATTCTCCTCCAGGAAAATCTGGAGCACGTAGTCCTTGCCTTCCCTCTGGGACAAACTTGTCTATTTCCATCCCTCATTCAAGAAGGAACGTCTCAATTCCTTCAATATTCCCTCTGCGCTGCAGAGTTCCTCAAAACATAAATTCTCTTACCAAACACGCTGCTCCAAGGGAAAGTTTATGAGCTGTCACTCTTAGCTCAGTCAGAGAGTAGCTATCTATCCTATAGAGGCATCAGCAGGATGTAGCACAAGATGTTTGTTTTGGTCCCCACAAGGTGATTTTTTTTAATGTAAATTTCTAGATCAGACACCCAGGATATAAGGAGAAAAATGTATTCAACAGTCAAAGTTTTTACCCATCATTTTTAGATTACTTGTGTATATCTTATCCTCTACCATACACTCCTCATGCCAAAGTGTTATGAAGTGTTCTAATGAAGCGGTGTCCAGTTTCAATAGTAACAGGCGTTCTGACTCATGATGAGTGATATCTGAGAGTATGAGATCTCGTACACCATGCTAAAACTTCACGACCAGGACCCAGATCCTCAATGTCACTCCAGAGCGTCAGGCAGCTGCTACAGGAGCAGGTGGAAAGGGGATGCTGAACCATGTCACCACGGCAGCTGGAGGGCACGTGTAAGCCTAGTCGTCCTCAACAGTTGATGCCATGGTATTGTTGAGCTCACTGCTCACAGACGCTGAAGTTGGTTGGATGCTCTTATCTATAGTCAAGACTCTTCCACCAACAAGTTCATGAGTGTTCCTCTCTGGCCTCAGCAAGATAATGAAGCACTTGGGAGCAAATATACAACCCAACAAACCATAGCTGGATGCCAAGATTGCAAATATTTCCACAGTCACTTTGAACTTGCCTTTGGTGCTCAAGTAGGCAGGAACAAAAGAGATCCAGATGATGAAAAAGACCAGCATCCCAAAGGTGATGCATTTTCCTTCATAGTAATTGTCCGGCAACTGGCGAGCCACAAAGGTTGTGAGAAAGCATAGCGAAGCCAGGAAGATATCAATCCCAAACATAGAGCATAAAAATTCTATAGAACCTTCAGTGCATTCCAGAATGATCTTTATGTTTTGAGATTCCATGTTCTTGAAGGCGCTTGGGGGTTCCAATACCAAGTAGGCTGTATATATACCAATCTCAACTAGAACAGAAATTAGCACAATGATTTTCTGATAAAGGGGACGGATGGATATAAGTCGGGTTTTGGATCTGGAAATTCTGTAGGCTAAGAACAGTGAAATAGTCTTTCCAAGAATGCAAGACAGGCAAAGAGAAAATCCCATTGCCAGGGTAACCTGGCGGGCCCTGCAGGACCAGTCGTACGGCTTGCCAATGAAAAGCACGGAAGACAACAGTGTGATGACAAGCGAAACCTGGATGAGAAAGCTTAGCTCCCGGTCATTGGCATTCACAAGCGGAGTGTGCCTGTACAGCACATACACAACTGTGACTGCCAAGACCACAAGGGCCCCGAAGATGGAGAGAAGGACAAGTGTGAATCCCAGGGCCTCGTCATAAGCAAGGAACTCCACCTCTTTCAGCACACACTTGTTCTTCTGTGCATTTGACCAGTAGTCTTCACCGCATTGCTCACACTCTCTTTGACCTAGTGAACAGAGAACAGAGGACTGACTGCAGGGAAACTCAGTTATCCCCTTCAGCCGTGAATAGTCCAGAGCAGCCAAAGGCCTAGTACAGGACTCACTGAGATCCCCTTATATAGAATATATATAATATCTCCCAAAATGCAGTGATGAAACGTTCTTAAAGTGTGCAGCTAATCTTACAGATGGAGGGTTATTTTCAGTCTTGGAAATTCAGTCTCCCTTCTTGGTTCAGCCTTTCCTGCATGGGCCTTTCTCAGTAAGATGCCTCATCCTTCTCTTCCAATTATCTAACTGAGCAGAGAGGTGTGCAGCCTCATGAACCCAAGAACAAGCCACGGGTGATTTCCCATATATGAGAAAATCAGGCTACTAAGGTGAAAAATCAGGATTGTGACACTGATAAGTTGATTAAAATACAAGGGTTCTCAGTCTTCCATTCAACCTCACCCCGTCCTACTGGAGAGGATTTGTCTTAGCCCACTCAGCTTTGCCCTCCCCACCCTCCAGATGTAGATTTGAGAGAATAGGTAGAGAAGGACTGAGGGAAACGAAAATAGCCACACGTTGACCAAGGTTGAGGAAAGATTCATGGCATTTAGCTGGGTGAAGGCTCCGAGGCAGAATATTGGGACATAAGAAAAAATGAGATGAGTTTGTGGTAGGTTATGAAACGAATCTCTTTAATGTTCTTTGAAAGATGCAGGTAAAGATTGGAATTCCCTCTAGATGTCTTCTGACTGCTGGACTGGACTTTGCTCAATGTGACTGTGCAGAGACAGGGCCACGACGGGGCCAGAGAGTTGTTCAGGTTACATTGTAGTTGTTTTCCATTTGGGGAAAATTTTACATTTTAAAATTCTCTTTTAAATAAATGGCTGTTGGGGGCATTTTGGCAAAAAGCAAGTAAAATTTGTGTTATCTCTAACGGAAATAAGAGAGAAAAATAAACCTGGTCCAACATGCTGCCCGAGGAGAAGCACACAAAGCTCGGCTCCAGCCCTTGGCACCAGGGGCAGCAGTCCAGCAGGCTGAGTGGTTGTGGCACAGAGCTCTGGATCTTAGAGCTCCGAATTAGAGATCATCGCGTAGAACATAGAACTATAATCCACTCTTTTTTCCAACATGAACATAACTAATGTTTAACCTATTCCAGAAATTGAAATAATCTTAAATACTTTTATGAATCCATTCATTTATATTTCACATTTCATATATTTCGTTTGTATTTTCCTCTCCTAAATTCATGGTTACAGGTCTTTTTCCAACTGTAGCAGCTTTAGACCTGAAATCCAATATTACGGTTTTTTTAGACTGTACAGGACATCCAATAGTTTGGTGGATTACAATGATTTTTGTTATAAGTTATTTACATCTATTTACAAAGAAGGTCCCCAAGGCCTTCTTTGCTGAAACGTGTTTAACCCAATTATATTTTAGTATCAATGAAAAAACGACCATCTCTACCTGGTTCCCGCGACACGTGTCCATCAGCACACGGGATGCAGTAGAAGCAGCATGCTGGCTCCCCCTGACGAATCCCCTTCCGGGTCCCGGGACGACACACGTCAGCACACACTGAATAGGGAACCTGACAGAGACAAACACACCACAGGTAACAAAGCCCTTTTGTCGCCACCACTTGTGAGGCTGAGAAAGTTCTCATCCGGATTTCTGCGGAAGATTTATAGTATCTTGGGAAACCCAGGACAGCTGGGCGAGGACAGCAGACAAAGAGAAAAACAACATGGAGAGCCTGGAGAGGAATTTTGCTAAAAGTCCTGTGGTCGATTCTAGAAACGCAAAGATAATCCTAATGCTAATCTTTCTAACCTTGGGGACTCAGACCAGGCCCCATGTCCATGGGACTCTGAGGAGAGGACAATTTGACAAGTCTGTTCCTGCTTGGGGACCTGCACCCCAAGAATCATCTTGCGAGCCTGAAAAAGATTTTTTCTCAGCAGGGTCATCCCAACACAGTCTGAATGTCAAAAACATGTCACCCAGGATCCACACAAATGAAAAATGAAAGATCTGTCCCATGGGAAAATTGGGAAAAATGAAAAATGGACCAGCACAGCAGTGGAATCACTTCTCGCAAAAAGAGTTGAGAAAGCTCAGTGGAAAACACAGGCCTCCCTTTACATTCTTCGTGGAGCACACTGTGAACCCCAGGATAAATGCAAGGTTCGTAAATCTGTTTACATCTTAATGTAAAGGAGGAGTTTCCTATCTAAAAGGGAGATAAAATGTTTTTCCCATTAAGCAAAGATTTCTTTTGGAAAGTGAATAATCACTTTTATATTTCTTTTGGAAATCAGTATTTTCCTATGTTGAGTTTTCCAGGATAAATCTGAATTAGATAACGATAGAAAATGTGGGAAAGCTCTGATCTCAGTTATGGTCTGTAACGTTACTGAAGCATGTATTGCT
This sequence comes from Equus quagga, assembly GCF_021613505.1. Classification (NCBI taxonomy): domain Eukaryota; kingdom Metazoa; phylum Chordata; class Mammalia; order Perissodactyla; family Equidae; genus Equus; species Equus quagga. Next base: position 186,169,199 of record NC_060267.1, on the reverse strand, counting down.
ACACAGAGCAGACAGGCTTCCTATAAGGTGTGAGTGTGTGCGTGCATGTGTGTGTGTGTGTCTGTACGTGTGTGTGTGTCTGTGCATCATCACAGAATGAACGAGGCTCCCTCTCCTGAGCCGGTCTTCTGACAAGAGTTCTCCATATAGACGTCCTTGAAAAACAGCACGAACAATGAGCTGATAACTTTCCGTCCCATCCCTTCCTTCTCAGCACTCAGTCTAGCTTCCCACTCACTGCAATGTCTCTTGCCACCTCTGACAGCTTTTCCTCCAGCCACATCTCCCTGGTCTCTTGTCCACGTCTTGATCAGCCCTCCTTGGATTGCAGGCTCCCTTGGCTTCCACTGGGCCCTTCATTTCCTTTCTTGGTCCTCCTTCCTCCACCTTCATCATCACTGTGGCATTTTTCTGGGTTTGATCCTTGATCCTCTTCTTTTATCTCAATATAAAGCAGCTCATTCGTTCTCTTGTCTTTGACAAGCACCTCTACATAAGAACTCCCAAATCTTGACTCTAACACCAACCTTTCCCACCTGACCACTAATTCCATATCCTAAACTTCTAACTCATCCCTGTTTGAGATTCCACCATCACCTCAAATTCAACATGTTTAAAACCATCCCCATTATCCTGATTCCTCCCCGCAAGTTCCCCGTTTCTGTCACTGACGCCACCATTCTCACCTATCATCTCCAAACTTATCTTCTATTACTTGCCTACATATAGCCTCTCCTTCGCTCAGGTCCATCTGCTCACCAACTCCAGACTCAGTTTACCATGAGTAAAATCATGCCTTATACCATCCACTAATTGTTGATGCAGGACACTTCCAAGTGCAGAGTCTCAGCAAATCCAGCAGATTCTACTCTTTTCCACTGTATCCCACCAGTTCCATCCATTTGCGACTTGGCTGACAGAATGATCCTTTAAATCCTGAGCTAGATCGTGACTCTCCTCTATCAAGACTTTTCCCTGCCTTCCCGTTTCCACTCAGTGTAAAAGCCAAAGGCTTCCAATAGCCAACAAGGGCCCACGTGGTCTAACCCTCTCTGGCCTCTCTTATCGCCTCTCCCACTACTCTTGCTCTCTCCCACTCTGCAGGTGACACTGACCTCTTTGTTATTCTTCCCAAATGCCAGGCATTCTCTTGCCTCAAGCCTTAGAAGTTACTGTTCCCTCAGCTGGAATGTTCTTCCCCTAGATAATTCCTGGATGAACTTCCTTTTAAGATTTTATTCAAATGTCACCCAGTGAGGCTTTCCCTGACCACACATGTGAAATGACAATACAACACTCCCCCGACGCTCCCCATCTCAGTCCCTGCTACGTTTTTCTCCCCAACATTGTCATCCTTTATATACTATATAATTTATCTAACCGTTTATTGCCTATTTCCTCCCATTGAAATGTTAGTTCCACTAGGCAGGGGTTTGTTCTGTTTAGTACACTGACATACCCCAAGTTCCTAGAACAGTATCTAGCACAAATAATATTGTGCTCAATAAATATCTGCTCAATCGATAACTAAGACTGTGAGCACCGTGAGGGCAGTGGTCCTTTTGCAGTGCTTAACAGAGAGGTGGACCATAGCAGATGCTTAGTAAGTTTGTATGAATTGCATTCTAACTGATTTCACTATACAGATATAACCCCAATTTTAATAAAGAAGATGAGAAAAATAAAATTACTATGCTGTAACAAACATTATTAAAATCGAAATCTGTGACTACATTTTACCATTTTTCCGTCAATTTTTAGTAGAACGAGCCTTGTATATACAAGCTGCAGCATCCTCTCTATTTTCATGCAAACCTTATATTGAGCACCTGTGATGTGCCTGGCCCTGGAATACAGAAGCACAAAGTCTCAGCCCCACTCGGTGAGAGAGCTCGGGACAAGGAGAACAGTTTGTACTCTGAGCCTCGGGCAGCTCCATCCTTCTGCAGCAATGGTGTCCAACACAGGAACCCCTGGCCATGTGGCTGTTGAGTACTTGGAATGTGGCTAATGTGACTAAGGAACTAAATTTTTAGTTTTATTTCATTTTAATTAATTTAAATTTTAAAAGCTACATGTGGCTAAGGGCTACTGTAATTGGACAGAACAGCTTTAGGTCAAAGAAATAAAATGCAGAAGAGAGCTGTGGTCCCTACAGTGGCAAACACTGATAGGCTGTTTTATTTTTGTATCCTGCCATGACGTACTCAAGAGCTGCTTAGGATGAGCCAAGAAAGGGAGGAATGTGAGTGTGTGTGTGTACACGTGTGTGGGAATGCTTGTGTAAGTATGTGTGAGTCTGTATATGTTTATTGCTGCCCATGGAAAGCAGAGAGGAAAAAAAAGACAAGAAGAGAGAGAAAAAAGATGAAAGTGTCTGGCACAGCACAGGAGCTCAGAAATCTTACTTTTCTGGTCACTTGTTCTTACGTCCTTTCCCAGCATAATTGGAAAGGCTGTTTGGGGATCTCAGATCTCAGGCCAAAAGGGCCACACACACATACAACCAATAAGCAGAAGAATTCTGTAACACAGCACTTAAATACGTATTCAGGTACTACAATTAAATTTTCTCAGAAAAGCACTTAGAGATGTGCAAAAATATCTCGACTAGACATTTAAAATTAAAAACATAAATAGATATGAAACTGGAAGAAATGGAAAAAAGTTCATTTTACTGAAGGAAACTCTTTTTTCTTCAAAAAATTTCAGAAATTAAGATAAAAGTCACAAGGCATTCAAAAACATATATCTTTGAGTGAAAACTTAATAAGGGGTGTTGAATAAAGGCAGGAAAGCAACCAAGAGAATAGGGATTAAATAAAGAAAAAGGCAAAAATGATCAGAGAGAAAGTGCTTAAAATGGAAGATAGACAAAAGAAATCAAACATATGGACAACTGAAATACTTGAAGAAGAAAAACGAAATAATAGAACTAATATTTAAAACTACAACCCAAGAAAATGTTCCAAAAACAAAATCTCTGAATCTCTATATAGAAAAGATATTTACTGTATTTGGGAAAGTTGACTTGGAATGGCCAGCTCTAGGTGTTTGATATTCCATAGTGCCTGAACCAGTATGGAAATGCAATACTCTGCGTATATAAACAAAATAAGACGTCAGAGTACCAACCTCTGATGACTCAGTGTTCCAAAATATCGTTGCATTCTTTCTCATCACGAGTTCAAACTTAGAGTCTGTGAATGTGTATTCTCCAATCTTCACAAAGGCAACTTCTCCATTATCATCCAATTGCCAGTTTAGGATATCATAGTACCCCCTACTCACGTCTCCATTTTCATCCGTTTCTATTGTCATTCCATTATGGGTTGTAAACTTAATGTTCTTCAGATAGTACATTAACTAGAAAACAAGGGAGGGAAAAGCAATTTGTAAAAATTCTATTGCCCAGAAAACAGAGTTTATAAAGAGTTTATATCTTTGTTTATAAAAGAGTTTATATCTTTGCTGCTTAATACAACAACTTCTAGCTACAGGTGACAATTGAAACTTGAAAGTTGGCTGGCCAAATAGAGATAGGCTGTGAGTGTGAAACACACAATGGATTCAAAGACTTAATTTTTAAAAATGTAAACTATCTCAATAATAATTTTGCATTATTATTTTTATGTTATATCTTCATGATTATGACTACATGTAAAATATTATTTGGGGTTGAATAAAATATATTAAATTTAATTCCATCTGTTTCTTTTTATTTTTTTAATCTGGTGACTAGAAGATTTTAAATTACCTGTGTGACTCGCACATTTCTACTGGACAGCACGGACCTGTACTATGGCATAGTGGTGCCTAATATTCCCGATATCTGCATATCTGGGCAGAGAGGATATTTTAACTTCCCTCCTAGATTTCTTCCACTTTTAGGTACTGGTCTACTCCCACACAAACACTCCTTTCCCTACATGTCAGGTGCTAGAGATATGAAAATCAACGTGATCCACTCCCTACCCTTGCAAAGCTCACGGTCCAGTGGAAAGGCCAGACAAACAGGCACTGAGGGTAAGACTCGATGTACTCTGTGTTGCTGTTGCGGACAGAACGTCGAGTGGGCATGGATGAGGGAGCGGCTGACTAACCGCCTTAGGAAAATTAGAATAGGTTTCCCCAGGAAGTGGTCATGTGAGCTGGGTTTTAAAAAATTCATAGGAATTTGCCTGAGAAATACTGGGGACAAGGAGATTATAAGCCAAGAGAATAACACGTGGGATAAGGTGTGCCAAAGGGGCCATGGCCAAGAGCATAACGGGGGATGGAGCTGGTTGTGCACCGGCAGAGTGGTTTTGTGGACGGCAGTGGGAGCCCCTGACAAAATAAATACCTCTCTTACTCTTGCCTCACATGGCCAATCTGAGCTTGGGTAAGAGCACATCTTCTTTAGTAGGAGGGTAACCAGTCTGCAACAGGCTATATCCTGTGTCCTTGGTCTTTGTCAGCACCACATGCTGGGCCTATGGTTCCCAAACAGAGGGTCCAGTCCAGTCCCTAATCCTCAACAAATAAAAGAGGCCACACAACAGAGTGTAAAAGACCCTGAGTTGTGGTGTCTGCTGATCTGGAGTGAAGTTTTGGCTCTGCCAAATGTCATGACCTTAGGCGAGTCATATATTCTAACTAAGCATTAGTTTCTTTTTCCTTTTTTTTTTTTTTTTTTTTTTGCTGAGGAAAATTTGCCTTGAGTTAACACCCATTGCCAACCTTCCTCTTTTTTTGCTTGAGGAAGATTAGCCCTGAACTAACACCTGTGCCAATCTTCCTCTATTTTGTATGTGGGTCACCCCCTCAGCATGGCTGATGAGTGGTAGGTCCACACCTGGGATCTGAACCCATGAACACACGCTGCCAAAGTGGTACACGCAGAACTTCATCACCACACCATGGGGCCGTCCCCTAAGCATTAGTTTCTTGGTCTGTAAAAAGAGGAAAATTACTCCTGCCCTGTCTCTGACATAGGGCTTAAGGCACTACAAGTGGAAGCCTCAGGGCATCCTGACACCAAGGTAAGTGTTCCACCACCACCAGGGCCACTCCAGGTCGCTGGTCCTCTTAGCTCTCCGTCTCCCTCCTCCACTGTGTGCTCTTCTCAGCCAACATGGAATCTGCATCAGAGTTCACAGCAGCGTGACTTTTATTGACAACTCCATTAGGGAGAGGCATTTTTTTTCTTTCCCTATCTTCAGAAGAGTCAAGCAAAGAAATTTTCAAAGGCTGCCCATCCCTGACCGTTCTCCAGAGCAACATTTCCATAACCCACCTGTACATCATTATTGGCTGGGAGGACAGTTCCCTACCACTTAGGCATGCAAAAGATTCAGAAATGCCCAAATAAACCACAAGAGTGAAGGGATTTTACCAAAGTATATATTCTGACCAAGCCTGCTCATGGAGTAAGCTGAGAAGAATGAGGACAGAGTGCATTGTCATCTTGGTTTTAAATAAATCAAAATTTTCACTTTGATACATTTGACAAGAGATTTTCACATATTGAGGTATATGGGGTAACTATTCAAGTTCAAAACTGATTTGGCTTGAACTAAAAAGCCTGAGTTACGGTCTATCAAATATACATTGTACATCCGCTTAACCATGAAAGTAAAGAATGCCCTCTCTTAAGATGAGAATGCATACTTCCCCTCCTATGCCCTATTGGTGCTGCCCCATTAGTCCCATTCCCTACATCGGGGTCCTGTCAACCTGCTAGTTTGCAACAGTATACCTCTTTGAAACTTTGATGAATACGTATTCTGGGTGTGTTTAATGTATGTTCTTTCTTCTAAAACAATATAAAGCTGTACTGAAAACCATGCTTCTGAATGCTTTCTTCCTTTCTGGAAAAGGCCTTCCCCAGGTTATAATCCTCAGTTTGGCTCAAGTAAGACTCGCCTTATCTCTCTTATCTATGGAATGGTTATTGGTTATTTTGTGTCAACACATTTAGGAGGCACTCTTAAATGCTAATAATCCTCTCTACTGTGAGGTCTTGCTTTTCACAGTTTTAAATACAGGGTCAAGGAGCCTGAATCCCGTCATGGACATATCCACCAACATTCACCTGACACTGTGTGCCCTTGATTCTCCCTAAAGACTTCTCTGCAATCCTAATATGTATCTGATGCTCTTTGAGTAAATTTAAATTATAAGATTGAAATGTTTAAATAATAAATTAAAGTGTTGTTATTTACCACGGAAAAGGATCCTTTTTATTACAAAAGAAGTACCCAGAGCATTTCTTTCAAAATAAAGGAAGCCCCCTATGGCATTTCATATACAACTTAATTTCTCGTTCTGAATTTACCACAACTTCCCCAGGACCAATGAACACACTTAGTGCTCAGATCTTGGTTTCTAAATTCCATTCTCCTGTAAATAGAACCAGGACTCTTTGGAGAAATGGCTGACTACGGGACTGTGGCAGAGAAAGCACAAGATGATCCTCGAACATCTTTGGATTCCAAAAAGTAAGGGGGTGCTCAGAAATTATAGGGATGTGTCAAAAGGAAATAGGAGCCAGCTCAAAAGAGATTCCAATGGTCAAATATGAGAAATTTTAAGCAGCAAAATAAATAATGATAGTTATGGATTATTCTACTCATAGAAAAGAAATAAATATGAGCCCATATGGATATGAGTAAACCAGTGAAGGAGAAGTAGAATCCCACTTAATAAATACAGAAGGAATGAAGGAAATAAGAAGTCACTGCTTTTTAAACAACACAGTAAAAGTTGTTTCAGGCAAGAGTCATCATCAATGTGCTAAAATTTGTGGGCAAAAGCATGATAAGAAACAGAAGATTTTCAGAGCCTCAAAATATTGTCCCACAAGATAATCATTAATTACAAAGGGAAACACAGTAACTTTACAATGGAAAATATGGTGACATATGGTAACTAAGTGATCAGAGTGAGTATCACCAATAATGAGACATAAGGACATTATGCATCTCCTCACATGAGGCATAGAAAACATACAACATGACTTCTATAGTAGTCTTGCCAAAAACACGTAATCTCAATGTAATCATGAGAAAACATTAGACAAACCCAAACTGAAAAACGCTCTGAAAATAGCCAGTACTTACTAAAAGTATGAAGGTCATGAAAAACCAGGAAAGAATAAAGAACTGCCATAGCTTGGAGGAGACTAGAGAGATGAACTGATGAGGATCAAGGCTGCCCCAGGGAGATAAGCCCAAGGTATCCTGCCCAACATACCGATCTATATCATCCTCCAGGAAGCATAGAACATCCTGACCTGACCCTACCTGATGCTTGTCCAAAGTTATAGGACCACCCAATAATCAGACCCCACCTGTACTAATACCGTTTTAACAACTTTTTTACATGATCTTCCCTTTATCTTGTAAAGAAATAACTCACATATTTATGCCTTATAAGTTTAGCCCTAACCCTCAGCACGTTGCAGCTCTTTACTACCCATGGGTCCTGTCCCCATGTTGCAGTTCTTACTGCCCATGGGTCCTGTCCCCATGCTATTCTCTGAATAATGGAGCACTACTGCCAGATCTTGAGAGTCCGAGAAATCTTTCTTTCAACTCCTCTGCTCGCCGAGTCCACATCAGCACGACTAACTGTGCTGTAGGATCTATTTAAAAATGAAAATGAACGTGCAATGGTTCCAGCCAACGCGGGCTCTGCTGAGAGTGACAAGCAATTTGGTGTTGCTGAGTGCTGAGGGTCATGGAAGAAGCAATGAAATCAGAGATGCTGACAGTGCCAGACCAGGGATGCTCATGCTTTATCCTTTACAGGTGGGAGGGGAGGTGCCAAGGGATGCAAGCAGATGAGCACTCTGAGTAGGTGTGCGTCTTGGTGAGACCGTTAGTGCTACAGTGTCCTGACATGAATTGCTGGGACATCAGACCTGAAACAGGAGGTGTGAGAGCCAATCTCCAAGATAGCCCCAATAATCTTCGCCTCCTGACCTTCATGCCCTTGCATGGCCTTCCCACACTTCATAAAAACTACAGATTCCAGTTTCCCTTGCAGCTAGATGTGATCATATAACTAAATCCTGGCTAATGGCATGTAAGAGGAATTGTATGTAATTTCTAGGAAATATCCTTAAATGAAGGGATACACCTCTCTGCTCTTTCTCCTTCCGGCTGGTTAGAGTGTGGAATGATGGTTGAAGCCCAAGCAGCCATTGGAGATTATGAGGTGAACCCTCATGTTGAGGATGGTGAAGCAACAAGGTGGAAGGAGCCTGGACTCCTAAATCACTCCTTCAGTCCCAGAATGCGAACCTCTAAACTTCATTTATGTGAAGGAAAAAAATCCTATCTTGTTTAAGGCACTGTTTTGGGAGGATTTCCAATCATTCACAACAAATTTAATAACAACTGTTTTAACAAATGGTAATTTAAAAACAACCATTTAGATCACATGTGCGAGCCATTCTTTCAGGTGATAAAACCACGTCTATTAAGTACAAAAGCAAATCAATGGTTTTAACAGTACAAATTCTTTTGATGTCAAACTATATCATGAGGTAAAACAAACACACAAACAACAACTTACCTGCCAAGGCTCAAAGTCAGGTATATACGCACAGGTGTTTCCGAAAACATATGGCCCACGTCCTTCTTCACATCTACTGAGGTGATCCAGGGCGTAAGCCATAAAATACACAGCTTGCTTGACATTGTTTGTGATTCTTAGCTGAGACACATCCAGATAAGTATTTTTAAGGTCTTCCAACTTCTCCTCTCCTGTACAGAATTTATCAGACATGGCGTGTAACCTGTCGTCTTTACCGGTCATGTTCACTCTGTGATCAACATGGTAGGGAACACTACTATTGGGCCAAGTACAGTTAAAAGCAGTTTGCCAGAATTCAATGGTCAGGACATCATTTGGATCCTTGCTAGGATGCACGTCATAAAGAAACTCTTTTAGTCCTGGTATATCAGCTCTTGGTATTGCAAATCCAATACTTCCACCAAAATATGGGAAATATTCAGGCTTTGCAATGAGAGCTGAGGTAATCCATGCTTCACTTGCTATCCATGTTCTGTCAGTTATGTTGTGGAAAACAATTTCCAGCACAAAAGGACTGAGGTCAATATCAGACGCATAAAGCACAACGACTCTGGCCGTGGAGTTCTTTACAGCATCAATAGCTCTTTGCATTTTCTCATAGGAATAGACTTTGGGAATGATTTCAGAGAAGGCAATACAGAGGTTGACACTCTCTATTTTTTCCTTAAAAATTTTTACTCCATATTTTCCATAATCATCATCAGCTGCTATCGTGCCTATCCAGACCCAACCGAAGTGTTGGATGAGTCTGACCATGGCCTCCGACTGGACCTTATCACTGGCAACCGTGCGAAGGTAACTCGGAAACTGGTATTTGTCACTGAGAACTGAGCAGGTAGAGGCATAACCCACCTGCAATTGAAAATATTCATGCAGCTATTAAAAAACAACAGCCAAATCTCAAATTACACAATCTCTGAATACTTTTATTGGAGAGGGAGGGAACATAACAACGGATCTCCCCTTTATTCTCACATCTTTCCATAGACAAAAGGGCTTCTCCTCCCCTCCCTGCTCAGTGGGTGGGATGGTTGGAACACTTTGGGCCTCCCTGTCCACCCTTTTCAGACCCTACCTGAAGAGAACTGGAGGAGCTCATTATCAAGAAGATGACATTCAATGCACCAATTTCACAGGTGGGATCACAGCAAAGGGCAGGTCATCTGCCCTTCCATCCACTTTCTTCAGAGACTAGGTGGTGAGTCAAGCCATCCAGGCTCCTTCTCAGGTCTAACTTCTCATCCACACGGATGATGGAGTAAGTGGACTCACAGTCTCTCTGGCAGGCCCAGTTCTCTCTCTCTCTCTCACTGTCTCTCTCTCTCTCTCAGGGTGTGTCTTACCACCACCACCACTTTCCCTCCTTCTCTCCTCTTCTCTTTCCTTGTTTCTCTCTGCCAGGACTCCTGAGTATTTAGGTCCTAAGACTTAGACTGAGAAAGACGGTAGGAAGCTCCACAGCAACCTCGGTCGAAGTCATGTTCTCCCACCAAGTTACTAGAAGCCCTCGTTTTATAGGCACTTGTCTCAATAAATGAAGAGGTACTTCTTTCTCATTTTACCAGTGATCCTTGTGTGTATTTTCCATCAGTGAGAACTTAAGAATTCAGTCCTATGAATTCTTGATAGTCTTACATGCATTTCTGCTGTACCTTATCTTCAACCTCACTGACTCTACAACGAAGAACGTGTCACGTTCTCCCCTAATCCATCCCATGTTATTAATGCATCGCCTCAATAGGACCGCCTCTATTGTAGTTCCGTAGTTCCATGACTGTCAATTCCTTCATAAGTGACAGAATGTTCTTAATTTCTCTTTTCTCAACTCTTTGTCCTATTCTTACTCCATTAGCTTAATTTAAATTCTTCTTTGGAAACTCATATTCAGCAACATCGTGGAAGCCATATGTAGGAAAGAATCTCATTTAGGAAACAGATTCTGATTTTTAAATCTGGTTTCATAATTAAACAGTGTAAGGTCGTGGACAAGTTACTCAAAACTTCTGAATCTGTTTCCCCACAAGTAAAATCAGGATAATGATATCTACATCTTGAGTATATTAAGTATACTAAAGTATAATCACTATATTATAATGAATATTATACTCATTATATATAATATATATGTTATATATTATAATGACCTAACATACTCAGTATATTAAATGAGAAAACAACTGTGAAAGTATCTGTCACCAAGAAGCTTTTTCTTTTACACTCTTTTGAGATTCACTACAAGGACGTGATTGAGAAAATTTATCCAGATGTTTCAGGCTGGTGCCTGGACCACAGCTGGCATTTGGTGGGAGATGGAGCTCACAGCAGCAGCGGTTTGTCTGAGCTGGATGAAGCCCACACCTAAGGTGTCAGCTGCATCACCTGACCCCTCCTCTCGGTTCCGTCTCCCAGTACTTTCTTATTTCTCCTAAATTTGGATTTGCAGCTTTTTAAGAAATACTATGTAATTGCTACTTTTACAATTATTTCAAAATCTCCCATTACTTCAGTAACACAAACAGGTTTAATCATAATTCATATTAATAAGTCCTGACTATTGATACTTTAATGACCCATCCTTAGAAATAATTATAGTGCTTTATTTATATTATCTTAATAATCCATTCTTCTTAATATCACCTATTGTTATGTTGAAACATGTCACAGTCTCTGAATTTAAAATACTCTGTAAAGTTAGCATCCAAAAACTCTAGCTATCTTGTGAGATTCCCAGGCTCATTTCAAAAGGCCATGATAATCTGCATTAATACAGGACAGAAACAGAATGAGTTCCTTATAGCACCTATGAACCGACCGACCAGTATTTCTCCGTCACCTACTCTGCACTTCACTGAGGGCTACAGAGGTAGTGCCTAGTCAGATGTCAGCATACAAACCACTGGGTCACAACCTCAAGTCAAATATTAAGGCAGGATCCTGAGGATTTCAGACACAGAAGAGCCTGAAGTCGCCTCTCGGTAGGCGTCAAGTCCCTCCTGCTGCAGCTGCTGAGCCGTCAAGGCAGCAGGATCACCCCCCTGCCCATTCGCCTCTGCGACTTACCCCCCCTCAGCTGAGCACCCGCTATTTGCTGCAATTTCCACAAACACACTTGTGTTTCTTTTTAAGTTAGTGCCAAGCACAGTATTCTGAGATACCTGAGGTAAATAATACAGCCCTAGAATTCTTGAAGCAGCAATCGATAAAGACGACCCGCCTGCTCCAACAACTCCCGCCAGAAATGCTCCAGTGCCGTTTCTGAAATTGGGCTTGTTTTCTTCCTGCCCCGTAAGGAGTACCAAAGCAGCTTCCACAGATTTGGAGATGGTGAAACAGGTGTCAAAGATCTGATAGCCCAAAGTGATGTTGGGCAAAATATCCTTCCTCTCGTTAATCTCCTTGATGGTGTGGATCATGGTTTTCATCCAGCGGAATCCTCGAAAATTAAACCTGAAAAGGAAATAGCTTTGGTAAGGCCTTAGTCAGTGGGGGGAATCTTTGATTTGTTTGGGTTGGAAAGCGTCTTTTTGGACATTTCCTTGCTCTATGTATCTTTCATATGATATAATCTCCCCAAACTGCTGATTATCTCTTTTCACAAAAATATTCTTAAAATCATAATTCCCTCCACTACGCAGAGCACCCAAGGGCCCCTCGCACATCTTCCCCATTCACTGCAGGTGCCTGCTGCCACGAGTCTCCTTTCCTCCCTACCTCCCTATGGGTTTCTCTTGTTTTCTTCTGGACATTAATTGTAAATACTTATGATAGGACTACACAAAAGCAATACATAAAATTTCCATATAGTATGACTTTAATTACATAATTTTCCTGCTGTGATTTGATTGTTAAGGTTGAGAGATTTTTTAATTGAAAAACGCCTCCTTCCTGCTACTCTCACATACAACCATGAAGAGCCTCCTTCTTCCTGTTCCCCGGCCGTTAAAGCAGAAGAGAGTTCTGCAGTCCATCACCATGTTTTTTCCAACTCCTTCTCCATTAAAAACATAGTCTATTCCCAATTCTCTTTATTTCTTCCCAGTTTTAACCAAACTTTAACCTATTTGAAAACAAGACCCTGAGGAGTTTTTTCTCTTAAATAGTATCTAACTCCATACTTTCTACTCAATAAATATTTTTGGAATTATCTAATAACAACCAGCCCTGTGGGCAGATTAGGTTTTTCCTCCAGTCTCTTTAATTTGGTTTTTAGTTTAGTTTAGCTTTGATTCTCATTTAATATGTAGTTATTGAGTCCGCTGGTGCTGGACACTGTAGACACAAGAGTAAACAAGACAGGCGCTGCAGAGTCTCGGCAAAGAAACAGCAGAACAGCCAAGCGATGGAAGCCCACAGTGACAAACACAGTGACAGGAGAAGTGTGGGCATGGGGTACAAAGGACGGCACCTTGCCCTGAGGATTCACAGCCAAGCTGATGCTCCAGGACACCGTGGAAACAGGCAGATGCGCAGGCAGAGGGCGCGGTGTGTGAAGGCACGACAAGAGATCATGAGAGGGTCCAGGAGAGGAAAGCCCAGCACGGTCGGAGGACAGGGCAGGAGGGTGTGCACAGGGAAGAGAGTCTGCAGAACCGGAAGGGCCAGAACATGAAGGGCTTCCTCATCCTCAGACAGTTGCCTCTAAATTACATGGAGGCAACATAAAGTGGCATATACATTTTTAAAATAAATGTAGCAATATCGTTTTAAGTTAATATAACAATACATTTCAAGAGCTAGAAAAATGTTCACCTCCTTTCAATCAATAATTCTACCCCTGAATTTAGCTGAAAGAACTGTTCTTCCCAAAGGAAAGACTATGTCTGCCCTAAACTGTGCACTATAGAACTATTTATAATACTAAAAAACCAGAAAGAACTTACATGCTCAGCAATAATAAATTATGATACATTGACGATGGGAACATTTTCCATACATAAAAAACTATAATTAGAGAAATTACACAGCAGCATGCATATAATAAGTGAAGCAGATAACATGCAAAGTTATTTCCATACTGTAATTAAAACTGCCTATAAGTTCTATGAACATCTGGATGAGTATCAACAGGGAACACTTTCAAATGAGCACAGGGTGGGATGTGGGGCGATTTTTCTTTCATTCATTGACTTCCATTATGATCGTCACATTATTGTTGTACAATGTATACCTCTGTTTCCCCAGAAAATTTCTCTAAATCTTAACTTTGTTTAGATCAACCACAAGAATTAAAATATTCTCTTCCCCCTTCCATTTCGCTGTCTCTCTCTTCTCTGAACAAATTTTTCAAAATAATAGAAAAGTCTTCCTCTTCCACACACTTTAGCTGATGGCCAACCAAAACTAGTATCTCATTAAAATTGTGAGTCTCAGAACATGCTTCCTCAAACTCCAACTTGAACTTCTCAATCAGTTATAGATAAAGGTTAATGATGCCAAAATGAAATTACTATCTGCTTAGATCTGGCTCGGCTCATGAATACCACCTAGGTCAGGCCTCTCTGAGGACTCACCCACTGGGAGGGAAAGCTGCACCGTGTGGAGGAGCATTAAGAGGCTGCAAGAACTTTGGGGTTGCGTACATATAGGAGGAAACTGTTGACAGTCATGGGTGAAAATGAATTATGTAGTTCTAATTTTGAAGAAAATATATCAAAAAATTTTAAATATGGAATTTTATTAGTATCCAAAGTATACAGATATATTTGGGAGGAACTAAAGTGCTGGGGAAAGTTCTAGCTTTCTTTTCTATTTATTTATTTACTTATTTATTTATTTATGAGGAAGATTAGCCCTGAGCTAACATCTCTGCCAATCTTCCTCTACTTTATATGTGGGACGCCACCACAGCATGGTTTGATGAGCAGTATGTAGGTCCACACCGGGACCCAAACTAGTGAACCCCAGGCCACCAAAGTGGAGCGTACAAACAAGCGCTGTGTCTCCATGCCGGCCCCGGGTTCCAGCATAAAGATGAACAATTTGGGTCTCAGTCAAAGGCTAGGAGGAAAGTAGAATACCCACAGTGCGTTGCATTGCCGACCCACATTCAGAACAAGGAATTGCTTTTTAGATGCCCTAGACCACATGGAAGAAATTTCATACAACATATCAAGAATCAGAATGTCATCAGACTTCTGAGCAGCAACACTGAAAGTCAGAAGACACTGAAGAAATCCTTTCAAAGACTCCTCAGGCTTCAAGTTAAAGTGAAGATGGGGTAAGCAACACCACCCTATCTCTCCTCTGATTACAATTAAAATCCCTGGACAGAACATAAGAAGCAACTATCAGATCTCTCTGAAAGTTAAACGAGAACATGTGGAGCAGACAGGGAAATCCAAATATCCCTGACACAGTGAATTATTTTTTAAATTGGGTGTACTCACTTCTCACCACCATTTCAACCACAGAGGATATGTCAAATCGTTTTTTTAATGAATTTTTAATTTACTAATTAATTTACTATTAATTAAATGAACTTTAATTTTTAAGATTATTTTTATTAGAAATATGTATATTGGCTTTTCCACTTAACCTTGCTAAGAAGATAACCTTCAGAAGTTCTAATGAAGGGTGAAGAACCAGCTGAGTGATTCCATTTACAAAATATGAATGTACTACATCACGACAAACTCTGGTTTTCGTTTTATATTATTAGGAATTGAATAAGTAATGTCTTGTCAGAGTACAGATTCTGATTCAGCAGATGTGGAATGCAGCCTGAGATTCCACATTTCTAACAAGCTCTCAAGAGATGCTGATGCTGCTGGTCCACAGACCACCCTCTGAAGAGCAACACTCTATATCACACAAAACTTGCCTTCTTTCCTTCTGAGGCACAGAAGTAGGAAAGGACCCACTTGAGACCAAGCTTTTCTTGTTTCTAAGCAATCCTGGAATGTCCACCTTGGAGAAACTGAGGCCCAGAAATAGGAGGTACCTCTCCTGAGTCAGAGAAACAGTGTTGGAGTCAGGCTAGCATCACGGCTCCGGTTCCAGACTCTCACCCCACACCCAACACTCCTTCACCCCACCACCTGTGATTGATGTAGAAAGAAGACAAAAAGAAAGGCTTACCCTTCACATTTTGCTGATACTGGCTCCAAAACAGACTCATTTGCTGGGATGGTCCTGGAATGAATATCAAACAGTCCTCCAATAACAAGTGAATGGTTTTTGGCATCTACATACCCATTCAAATCAAACTTGCCCAGCAACCGACAGGTCTGTTCTTCTGTCTCTTCTTTGCCTTTGATGCCTAATTCAGCCCATAAAAAAGCAAGAAACCCTAAAACCAAGCATTTCTTTCTGCTAGCCATTTTAATAGGGTGAGTTTGGGGGAAATGACCAGTGTTACAAGTTTTAATGAGGCACCCTGCTAGAGTGTCACAGCGAGTGTGTGCATGCCACATCCCAGTGGACTCAGCTTGCCACTACTTGCTACATAATTGTCACACCTCAATCAATCACAGAGCCTCACAGTCACCTGCAATTTATGGATCTGGACTAAGAACCTCATAAATATCTCTTTTATACTTAGCAATAATATATGACGACATAATACTGGGTTTTGAGTTTAAAACACCGTCATTTCATTTAGTAGAAATTGTCCCTGTCGTCAGCCTCAGTCATTCTCACTCAGCCACCCTGTGGAAGCTGCTCTTGCCCCAAAGGTGAGGAAGGGCATCCCGCTTCAGCACAAGGTGACAGCAGGCCAAGCTCTCTCCTCAGGGTATAGAAAAAGTCAAGGGGACAAGCCACCAGGATCCGGACCAGAAGACATCATTCTGAGTCTATTTCTTCCCCTTGTATTAGTGGGATGGTGGGAAATCACTTAATTTCTGTGCCTCAAGTTCCTCATCAGTGTCTAGGATGATCATAAGCCACCCTAGAGAAATTTTGTAAAACCCATAAGAGTTCAAGGAACATTTTCTTTAACCTCCTCTTCAAGGCAGTGTTATCCTCGGCTCACTCTGCTGACTTTGTCACTGGTTCAGGCACGAATCCCTGAGAACCTTTGGATTCTTTCCTGAGAATCCCTCTCCCGCCTTTCTAGCGAGGCCCTTCTCAGAGACGTCTCCCCATCTCTTTCTCCAGGTCACCTCGCCATGGAGTCCCAGTCTCCCCCTCTCCCCCTTTGCGCCTTCTCAAACATCTCCCCTTGGAGCATAAATTCAGAGCATTTTCAGAACACTATCCAGTTACACGTATCAGGAGCCTGAAAAGGTGTAGACCCTTTGATCAGGTGATTTTACTTCTGAGTATTTTTCTCAAAGAAGCAACAGAGACCCACATAAACATGATGTATAAGGATATTGAGTATACAGTTTTATTTATAATAGTAAAAATTGTAACTAACTAAATGTACACAATAGGGAATTTCTAAAATCACTTAAGATCTATTCACACGATGGAATACAGAGGAGCCATCTAAGTCATGTTTTAGAAAAATATTTACTCACAATGGAAAGCTCACAATATGCTTACAGTGAAGGTAACAGAAAATAAAGCAGCATATACAATTGCATTCTAAGTTTATAAAATTTACCAATATATTACAGCTCCCTTTATCCATATATTTCCATTAAAAGCGCTAGAAGAAATCACTGCAAACTGAAATCAAAAGAAAGGAAAAAGAAGACAAAAAATTCCTTTTCCCACTATTGGAAAAACCGGTGGTTGGCATGTTTCCATGTTCATTTCCAGATCGACACCCACGCAGGACTTCTAATTACTTTTTGGTGGTGGACTGTGGATGATTTTAATTTTCTCCTTTATATTTTTCTATATTTTCCCACAGGTTCTACAATATTTTTGTATTTCTTTTATAAACAGAAAAAAATGCTACTGCAAAAAAAAATCCCCTTTTTTACAACTCCTCCACACATGTAAATTCAACTCCAACACTCTCCCACACCCCCCACGCAGTCACCACCCTGAGGGCATCAGCATCATCAGTGACCAGGGTCCCACCAGCTCTGCCACTCAAGAGTCATTTCCTTCACCTCGTCCCCACCGAGGGATTTCCTGTACACATTTGTGGGCCCTGTGTAATCCCAACCTGACCCTGGGGAATGCCGAAAGAGAGGTTCCCCTCTTTCCTTCCCTGATGAAATTGCAGGCCCATGCCTCAGTCTCCCCACAGCCGACTAGGCCTTCATGAGTGAGGGAGGGGATGGCACACCCCTGGCCCCTGACTGAGTGACATCTCAGTCTGCCGAATGTGTGACTAGTTTTGGATTTCTAGAATGTGGATGGTCCACAGGCGCCACCTTCAGACTTTCAAAATGATACTGAAAGACTTAAAGAAAAAGATGGATTTCCAAGGGAATCTCTTCCCAGAGATGCATCAGAGTTTGGCTTCACCCAAACAAAATGGCGCTCTGGGTAGCTGTGAGGGGTCAGGCCGTGGCCTTTCTCAGAACTGTTCCTCACTCATTTTCCTCTCCCTTTCCTACCAGAAGGCAGCTGTGTCTGAGCAATTACCCCTCTCATTGCTACCCTGGCACGAACACACGTTTATCACCAACGCTGACTTCTCTTAATCCTCTGGGCAAAAGCCGTGCTAGGGACCATAAAAAATCATTAAAATATGTTAAGTTATACTAATAATAACAAAAGCTAGCATTTTATAGCATTTTACTTTCACAGAGTGTTTCACATACATTATTCTCTCTCCAGGTCAGGAACTAGACTCAGTGTTGACAAGGCCGCTGATTTGTGCAGTGGCATCTGGTAGCCAATATTTTTGTAATTCCCAGGATGATAGTGTATTTTACCAGGGCCATGATGATGACATCCTCCAAAGGTAGTAGAATTCATCAAAGATGAGGCAGAGAACAGAAAAACAGCATCGGCACTCATGCAGAGCTTTTATTAAATGCAGAGTGATGGATGCTCAATGCCTCATTTTACCCTCACAACAGCCTGCGTGACTGATTCTTTTGTTCACTTAACAAATGAAGAAACATGAGTTCCCATGACTAGTACATGCTAACACGCAGACAGCAAAGCCCACGTCCTTTCTGAGGCCCATAATAAAGAGAAAGGACACAGACCAAGTCCAGCAGGACAGGTCCAGGTCCTAGGTCCAGGTTCTTTGCTGTCTGGCCCTCTCTTCACCTCTTTAGACTGCCAGCCCCTCATCCCAAAACAGGGGGTTTTGGACTAAATGGCCTTTTTTAGAGTCTATGGATCCTAAGGAGTCAATAATGTTCTGGTTCTGGGTAAGCCTTTCCAAGGCTCAAATTCAGTGCTGGCTTAGTAAGATGTTGTCAGAGCAAACAGTAGCAAGCTGTCTTGCTAACTAGCAAGGTGAGACTGTTTCTCCAATAATGCTTTAAACCTACTTACCATTTCCACAGGACTCTGACTTCAAGAACCCCCAATCAAGGAGAAAGACACCCAGTGAATGTTGGTGCAAGTGGCCACGGGTATTTAGTCCCGCGTGTCCACACCCGGACTCCTGGATCTGAGTCTGTGAGCAGTGTGTCTGCACCCCCTCCCCCAGGCTTGTTTGATCCTTGCTGTTCTCCAAGGACCCTGGTGAAGGTCAGGCTCCCTTCCAGGAACAACAACACATTCTGTCCAGGCTTGTCTCTGCCTTCAAGCAAAGGAAAACAACTGGGCCCTAAAGGTTATGAGAACCATGTTATTAACAAAGGCTGTTATGTGGTTTCCAGAGGAAGCTCAAACTCCACGTCAACGCAGGTGAACTCTGCATGCTGAGCCATCCCCGTGAACTCAGGCTGGATCAGTCACCTGGTCAGGCACAGCTGTCAGAAGTAACATGGCTCTTACCTTCCTCCACGTCATTCCCTTCGCTTGATAATCACTTAGAATGCTAGGTAATAGGATCTAATGGATCCTAGGACCTGTCCTCCTGGACTTGGTCTGTGTCCCTTCTCTCTAACCCGGGCCTCAGACAAATGGATACACTAATCTACATCATTTTCTTACTTCTCTTGCAGAGTTATCCTTCTAAACAGTCGACAAATGAACATGACATTATGTGTGTAAAAGTTGCTATTTTTGCTTTACGAAATATATATTAGTTTTTTTAACGTATGTCTCCAATAGGTAAAAAATTACTACCTCTATTGAATGCTATGACATTATGACATGTGGCTTGCCTGTAGCTTTTTCATGAGAAGAAAGGAAGACTAAAACTAAATCGGTTTTCCTAAGTATATCGTGACGTGAGATACAAGTTATTGATGAGAGGCCTTGGGGTGCGTAAGACGCAGCTTTTTAACACGTCAACACCAGCCACTTGTTACAGAGCCCCCTGAGACTCCAAACAGAGAAAGCCATCAATTACAGCCACGGAGAGAGACACAGACGCTGGGGGCATAAAACATTTTAAACAGCCGCCTTGCTGAATCGAGGAAGCCACAGGCTACCATCTCTTCTGTTGCATCTATTTTCAGGGAAACAACTTGACAGGCAGATTAGTCCTCTGCATCTAAAGCAGATGACTCGCTAAGCAGGAAACTCACCCTCGAAACTTGAAGCCCCTTTCACTTTGATTTGTCACATGTGGCTGTGACTCAATTGTGAAGATGGTAAGCAATTGACGAGAGCTGGGAAACTGTTCTAATCAGAGCCTTCTAGAGAATAAACATCTATTTTTAATAAAATTTCAAATTAAAAAACTGGCCAGGGGCCAGCCCGGGGGCACAGTGGTTAAGTGCGCACGTTCCGCTTAGGTGGCCTGGGGTTCGCCGGTTCGGATCCCAGGAGCGGACATGGCACCTTGTGGCACACCATGCTGTGGCATGCGTCCCACATATAAAGCAGAGGAGGATGGGCATGGATGTTAAGTCAGGGCCAGTCTTCCTCAGCAAAAAGAGGAGAATTGACAGCAGTTAGCTCAGGGCTAATCTTCCTCAAAAAAAAAAAAAAAAGCTGGCCAGCTTTAACTCTCATCTGAAAAATTTAACATGGCTGCCTGACTCCAGTCTCGCCCCCTTTTAATCCATTCCCACACTGAAGGAAACTGACCAGGTCAATCCCCAGGCCATTAAAAAAGGTTTTTTACATCTTTATTGAGATACTGTTTAGAGTGTACAATTCAACAGTTTTTAGTATATTTACACATCTGTGCAGCCATAATCAAAATCTAATTTTACAACATTTCCATCTTCCGAAAAGGAAGACTCATTTCCCATTCCTACCTCATCCCAAGCCCTAGGCAACCACTTAATCTACTTTCTGACTCTGTAGATCTGCCTTTTCTGAACATTTCTTTTAAATGAAATCATACAATATGTGGCCTTTAGTGTCTGATTTGTTTCACATAGCATAATGTTTTGAGGTTTATCCATGTTGTAGTATGTATTAGACTTCATTTTTTTTTTTTTTTTAAAGATTTTTTTTTTTTATTTTTTCCTTTTTCACCCCAAAGCCCCCCGGTACATAGTTGTGTATTCTTCGTTGTGGGTTCTTCCAGCTGTGGCACGTGGGACGCTGCCTCAGCGTGGTCCGATGAGCAGCGCCATGTCCGCGCCCAGGACTCGAACCAACGAAACACTGGGCCGCCTGCTGCGGAGCGCGCGAACTTAACCACTCGGCCACGGGGCCAGCCCCTAGACTTCATTTTTTAAATATCATTATTAAGATATAATTTATATACCATGAAATTCACCCATTTAAAATCTACGATTCAATGAGTTTTAGTATACTTACAGAGTTGTGCCACCATCACCAAAATCTAATTTTAAAATGTTTCATCACCCCAAAAAGAAGCCCACACACATTAGCAGTCACCCCCCATTCTTCCCACCTCCACCCCCAAACCTAGACAATCACTAATCTACTTTTCTGCAGCCAAAGATTTCCCTATTCTGGACATTTATGTAAATGGAATCACACAATGTGATCATTTTTACTGGCTTCTTTCATTTAGCATAATATTTTCGAGGTTCATTCATGTTTTAGCATGTACCAGTACTTTATTCCTTTTTATTATTTTCTTTTTGTTGCCAAATAACATTCTGTTGTATGGATATACCACATTTATTTATCCACTCATCAGCTGATGGACATTTGAGTTGTTGCCACTCTTCGGTTATTATGAGCAATGCAGCTAAGAACATTCTTGTACAAGTCTCTGTGTGGACATATGTTTTTAATTCTCTTGGGTAGATATCTAGAAGTGTAATTGCTGAGTAATATGGTAGCCATATGTTTAACATTTTGAGAAAGTGCAAAACTCTTTTCTAAAGTGGTTGCACCCTTTTACACGCCCACTAGCAGCGTATGACAGTTCTAGCATCTCCACATCCTGGTCATACAACATAACTTGTTATCAGTCTTCTTTTATTGTAGCCATTCTAGTGGGTATGAAGTGATATCTCATTGTGGTTTTGATTTGCATGTCCCGAAGAGCTAATGACACAAAGAAATCTTTGTTTTCTTCTAAACATTTTCAAATTTTAACTCTTACATTGAGGCTTATGATCCATTTTGAGTTGGTTTTTGTGTATGATAAAAGGTAAGGTCTAAGTTCATTTTGTTGGGGTTTTTTAATTATAAATAACCAACAATCCTAGCACCATTTGTTGGAAAGACTATTATTTCTCCATTGAATTATCACGGCACCTTTGTCAAATATCAATTGACTGTAAATTAAGGATTTTTTCCCCATTGGTCTGTATGTCTATTCTTATGTCAGTGTTGTGCTATTTCATTATTCCAGTTTGTAGTAAATCTGAAAATCAGGAAAGGTAAGTCATCCAACTTTTTTGTTCTTTTTTCAAGATTGTTTTAACAATTTGGGGTCCTTTCCATTTCCATATGAATTTTAGGATCAGATCATCAATTTCTAAAACAAAAGGCTTGAATTTTGATAGGGATTTTGTTAAATCCATAGATCGATTTGGGAAATGTTGCCATATTAATAATATTAGGTTCATGTGTCAAAAGACCCAGATCATCTTCAAGGGCTCTGCATTTGCCTTAAGATAAAATCTATACACAACAGGCCTTACGAGGTCCATCTGGATCCAGCCCCTAGTTAACTAACCAGCTTCCTCTTTTGCAGCATCCCCTCCCATCGTCAACTCAAAGCACACCACCAGCCACAGAAACCTGCCATCATTTCCTTAAGCACACGATGCTCTCTTCCATCCAGGTCTTTCCTCGCTCACATATGCACCACATTCCCTGTGTCCCACACCTGATTCACTTCTTTTCCATCATATATCAGCTTACTTTTCACTTCCTCTGAGACTCATATCCTGAGATACTCAACCCCCCACAATCTTCCTTATTTACCTTTCGTTGCACTTACATGGCAGACTTTAGGTTATTTGTGGAAAACAGGGTAGTCAAGACCTCAAAGTGGTTGAAATGTCTGACACCACTGGTCCCTATTTTAAGCAGTATTAGAAATGTTTGCAGTTTTACAACTGTCCATATGTCTTAAAATATTTTATTACTTTTCATACAATTTTCAGGATTTTTTTTCCTAACATTTCTTCCACACTATTCTACCTGCTCATACTATTTATAAGGGTTGTTATTGGCTGAGTGATGCCCCCTCAAGGTGTGCATATCTTAATCCCTGGAACCTGGGAATATGTTAGACTATATGGCAAAAGGGACCTCACAGATGTAATTAGGTTAAGGACCTCAAGATGGGAGACGATCCTGGGTTATCCAGGCAGGCCCAGGATGTCATCCCAGTGTTCTCATGAGAGGAAAGGAGAGCGAGACTCCACAGAAGAGAAGGTAAGACAGCAAGAGCAGGGACTAGAGCTCTGGCAGCCTCCTCCCCTTGGAGCCCCTGGAAGGAGCCAGCCCTGCTGGCATCTCGACGTTAGCCCAGGGAACGTGGTTTCAGATTCCTGACCTCTGGAACTATAAGAGAATAAATTTGTGTTGTTTTAAGCCACTAAATCTGTCGTAATATGTTACAGCAGCAATAGGTAATACAATAGTAATGACTTAGAAATAACCTAATATCCAACTAAAGGGACTGGTTGGAAACAACCTGGATCTCCAATAAGAGGGGTTAGTTGGAAACAACCTAAATGTGTACAGGATGGAATTGGTTATATAAATTCTGATAATTTTCAAACGAATAGGTGTGATCTGATCATTTTTTTAAAAAGTATTTAAAATTATCTGGAACACTATCTGCCAAGTTATTAAAGTATATAGAATAATGGGTATTCTTTATTCTAATCTTTTTGGGTTTTTTATCTGCAATGGGCTTAAGGCTGCATTGTTTTTGTAATAACAAGGGAGAAAAAGCAATAAAATAAACTTAAGCAATGAAAGAAACAGGAAGATAAAAGGAAAGGATTTGGAAATTTTTTTTTGAGGAAGACTGGCCCTGAGCTAACATCTGTTGCCAATCTTCCTCTTTTTGCATGAGGAAGACTGTTGCTGGGCTAAAATCTGGGCCCATCTTCCTCTATTTTATGTGGGATGCTGCCACAGCATGGCTTGATGAGCGGTGCTAGGTCCACGTCTGGGATCCAAACCTGCAAACCCCAGGCAGAGGAGCTCAACCGCTTCACCACCAGCCTGGCCCCTGTATTTGGCATTTCTAGGAGCTTGATTGGATTTGATTTCTTAATCCCTAAGTTATATGCCTCCAGCTTTTCCTGTGTTATTTGTTCAGTACTGTTTTCAAGAACTTTTCCATCTTGTCAAGCTTAGCATCTTAGCAACCTCAGCATATATTATTTTCTCTCCTTGTTAAGTTGAGAACTTTCACTTGTCACATAAAGGAAGCACTTTACGGCTTCTTTGGTAACTTCAGATTGCTGGCATCACTACTCCTGCACTTTGGGGCCATTATTAAGTACAATAAGGGTTACTTGAACACAAGCACTGTGATACCATGACAGTCAATCTGATAACTGAGACAGCTACTAAGTGACTAACGGGCGGGTGGTGTGTACAGCGGATCTGCTGGACAAAGGGATGACTCATGTCCAGGCAAGATGGAGCAGGACAGCGCACAATTCCATCACACCACGCAGAACAGCATGCAACTTAAAACTATGAATTGTTTATTTCTGGAATTTTCCATTTAATAATTTCAGGCCATGATTGACTGTGGGTAACTGAAACTATGGAAAGTGAAACTGCAGATAAGGGGGAACAACTATACATACCCCTAGAGATGGACATCTAGGTTATTCCTGACCTTTGTCTGTTAGAACAAGGAAGACTGCCATGAACATTCTCATATGTCTTTCTGAGGACTTTTTTTTTTTTTTTGGTGAGGAAGATTAGCCCTGAGCTAACATCTGTGCCAGTCTTCCACCACTTTGTATATACGTCACCACTTCAGCATGGCTGATGAATGGAATAGGTCCGCTCCTGAGTGTGAACCTGCAAACCAGAGCCGCCAAAGCTGAGGGCATGGAACCTTAACCACTCGGCCACAGGGACGGCCCCCAAACTGAGGGCGTCTTTTTGCAAAACTCTATGCCAGTGGTTCTCTGGATGTCAAAATTTCTCTGGGCATAGAATTTCTAGGCATTGTATACACAGCCTCTTAATTTTGCTCTGGACTGACAAGATAGCCCACTGGAATAGCTGTTTATACCTCCACCAGCAATATATGGGAATTCTCATATCCCCACATCTTTAGCCAGTATTTGATGTTAACTGACTTCGTAATTTTTGCCAACTAGATTGTTGGAAAATGGAGTCATTTTACTTTAAATTGTATTTTTCTGATTATATTCATTTAAGATATTTAATAATTATACGTTTCCCTTTCTATTAATTACTTATTAACAGTCTGTGTTTTCTGACTTTTCTTGCTATGAGTTAAAATAATCTTAATGAATTCCTTGAAAGTTCTAGATATTAATTTCTCATTGGTTTTATACACTGAAAATAGCTTTTTCAAGCTCTTTTCCTGTACGTTGCTTGTCTATGATCACCTTTGTTGACTAAGAATCTTTAATTTTGATAAAGATAAATTTTTATGTATAGTGTCGACTATTTGGAGTCTTGTTTAAGAAATCTGTGTCCTCAAACTGCAGGACCAAGATCTTCTCCTGCCTTTTCTTCCGTAAACTTTAAAGTTTCATTTACCATGTTAAGGTCTTTAATCCACCCAGATCCCGGGTGGAGAACTGGAGATTCCTGCTGTCTCCCGAGAAGACGAAAGCAACACAGCTCCACCAACTTGGCCAAATCCAGGAATGTTGGCAAAAATTGACAAATCTTTCCATTTCTCAAGAGAAGCCAGAAATCTGGATTTTTTTTTTCTATGTAACATTTCCTGACATTTAAAATATAGTATTGCCCCCACAAAAATACATATGGCCCAGACTCTTCCTTGTGAGCTGCCAGCTGTGACCTTTGAGTCACAGAATTTCCCTTTAACATTTGGACCCGATTTCTGATGCCTTGTACTGTAGTTGTGGTCAGGACAACCATTTTCGCCTTCACTGCTTTACCTTTATCTACCCGTTTATTTAACACAGCTCAGCTCTCCCTAATCAGCTGCCAATCCTGCCCATTCAGTCATTTTTCTCCCCGTCTCTGTACAGAGGAAATAACTGACCTTCACCCAGTCAGCACATCTCCTTATCACTTCACAGATGCAACCTGATGGCAACAGGGGTGTCTGCCACCTGCTTCTCAGAACCAAACTCTGATGGAAGGGACTCAGTCTCAAAGTAGGTTGGAGGTGGCCAATAAAAACTCTGCAATCACAAAATAATAGTAATCATATTCCTGGAGCGACTTAGATAAAAGAATTCTAAATACCCATTACACAATAAACTAAGAGGAACTTGGTAGAACCATGTTAAAAATACAGTAGGCCCCAAACGGAGTCGCTTATGCTAAGCCCCACGTCACCAACTGAGACTTAATTACAACTTCAGCTCTCCCAGAAATGGAAGCTCAGACCAGTCCATCGGGAACCGTCTGACCAGCGCTGGTTAGCTGATCTGCCTGACGGACCCCTGCAGCCCGTGGAGGAAAGTGAGTCTGCAGTAATCAACCTGCTCTCTGGCCTAGCGTACCTTGCCTGTCCCCGCTCCCCTCTGCCCACAAAACTCTTCCACTTTGTGCTGCTCCTCGGGGCTCCTTCCTCTGCTGGATGGGATGCTGCCCAATTCAAGAATCACTGAACAAAGCCAATGAGATCTTTAAAATTTACTCAGTGGAATTTTATTTTTTTAACAACCTATATGGTAAATTGTATTAATATTCAGCATATTTGATACCCCTTTCTGCAGGTGGACTGCGCCCACAACAGTGATGTCCTGCGTGGCCAGGGAGCCCCACTGCTGGACTCAGAGCAGCATGCGGCGAGGTTTGAGAAGTGTGAACACAGGTGCTGTGGGCCTCTTCTGAACAATCACTCCTCTTCTTCTCTGACAGGCACATCCCAGAGAGAGCCACGCCTGCAGCCTGAGACCAGAATAAGGTGGCGTGGTGCCCCCGAGGGCACGTGGCCTGAGGAAAAGCAGCCCTCTCCCGTCACAGCCGCGAGACCTGGGCTGTCTGCTGTCACAGCACATCTTAGCACGGGCAACACTCGCTGTGGCAAACTCACAATACTTTGCATTTTAGACACTTTCCCTCCAAACAATTCATAGTGCTTAATGTTCTCTCGCTGTCTCTTAAAAGCAGTCAGTGATTTTGCCTTGTTTGTGTTGAAATCGTCTTTTAATAAAAACGGTCACTATTACCTTGCCTCTGCATCCCAACACAAGCACTCTTGTCACAGGACCGCCAAGCACCGCTCGATGCCCAGAAAGTGCTTTGCCAACTCAGGGGTGAGTTAAATGCCAAGTCTTAATTTTAAAGAGCTCTATGAAGTCCTGCTTTCAGTTTCTGATCCGGCTTCTAAGCTGCTTAGAAGCTGCCACCCCATCCTAACAAGGAAACAGCTGGACAAACGGAAAAACCAACAACTCTTCCTGGATCCATCAGAAAAGAGGGGTCACAGGGCAAACTGCTGCCCCAACTGTGGAGACAGGCAGGCAGACACAGAGAGTGGCGACTTGGACCTTTCCTCTTTTCCTTCAGGAACATATGCCTTCCAACATTGTCCCGCACCTGTGACAGTTCCAGGTCTCTCTGGAGGAGACAGGACATTTGGAGCATGACTGATCCTTTTAAAGGAAAAGAGGGGCAGGGAGGCACACCCAGAGGTGAGTGACCATCTCCACAAGCGGAATATGCTACTAGAACAAGCCAGACCTGCTCCCTGCACAGTGAAAGCAAAGCTCAGCCAACAGAAGTGCATGGGAACCAGCACAGGGGAGGAAAAAGCTGAACTGCAGCTGACGAATGGCTGGAGGCTCCCGGGGACCATCTGAGAGTTAAAACCCTGGGCCACCAAAGTGGAATGTGCAAACTTAACCACTATGCCACGAGGCTGGTTCCTGTACAACTATTTTTATATCAGCATTGGTTATGATAGCAAAAAACTGGGAACACCCAACTGCACCACTGACAACGGATAAGTCACGTGGTGTATTCACAGAATGGAATACTATCCAGCATTGAAAACGAATGGATCACAGCTACATGTAACATGAATGATTCTTGGAAACACAAAGTTGACTGAAAAAAAAGTTTTAAAAGACTAGATGCAGTACAAAAACAATTGTATAAAGCACAAAAATAAAATATGTTAGTGATACCTATGTATATGATAAAACTATTTTTTTAAAAGCAAGGGAACAATAAATCCAAAATGTAGGATAATGTCTGCCTCTGGTGGGAAAGGCACAGGG
Organism: Equus quagga; assembly: GCF_021613505.1. Taxonomy (NCBI): domain Eukaryota; kingdom Metazoa; phylum Chordata; class Mammalia; order Perissodactyla; family Equidae; genus Equus; species Equus quagga. The sequence goes on along the minus strand of NC_060267.1, from coordinate 186,140,886 downwards.
ATAGAAGAGAGGAAAACACCTATGGTATAAATGGCATCAGCGAAGTTCCAGCTCTTACACTGGATTGCAGATTCATCAGTGTTCATTTTATTATTATCCGTTTTAACTTACATCTGTGTCCTATACGTTTGTATATAAGTAAACTATAAAATAATTCTTTAAAATATTAAACTGATTTCTGATTGGCAGTCATCTGGGCTCAGGAAAATTCAGGCTGAAGCTGAGTTCTGGAAGATCCCCGTGAAGTAGGGCAGCTCCTTGGTCTTTCTTTACACAAGACTCTAAGAGCTTTGACTCTCAAACATGTTTTATGTAAGACATGTCGCCTGCCACCTGCAATCTGAATCTTGATTGCTGAGGGTGTTAAGATCTACTGCTAAGGTAAGAAGTTTAATTTTTTTCTTTGAAAATTCTATTTTACTTGGTGTTTTTATGGATAGAGGGTGACTTGTTGGCCTCTTTGTTTCTGTGTTTGGAGGATTTTAATACATCTGTTTCACATGGGCCGGTGGCCCATCACACATGTGTTCCTGCTCTGAGAACATAGTTTGATCTGTTTGATTAGAGGCTCACTCAGGTTTTTGCTTTTCCATGAGAAAAATTGTCTTAAAATGTAGTTTTCAGATCCCCGGGAGGACCACGACCCTTTCAAGATTTCATGAGGTCAAAACAGCTTTCACAACAAGCTGGAACACTGCTTGCGCTCTGAAGTGTGCGGACACGCGGACTCTGGCTCGCAGGGCTGGGCCTGGGGGGGTCTCCTTGAGAGTGCCCTTGAGAACCGCGAGAGTGGCGACAGTCAGTGACACTTACTGCCCCTGCTCCTGGAGGCCCAGCCCGCGCTGTGGCACCCGTGGGCTGTGCATGGGTCCCAGAGCCGCTGGGTGGCTGTGCTGCCTCCCACAGAGAATCCGTTTTTACTTGAAGGAACGGCTGGGAAAGAAACTAGGTTGTTCAGATCTGGGTTTGGTAGACAGACATTTTCTCAAAAGTGAAGAAAGTGAGCCTGTCGCTTCAGGAAAACAACTGACAGTGTTTGTTGCTAGCAATAAAATTTAAGTTTTAAGGGTGAAATTAGAAGTTTTGAAAACTTGTGCTCAACACCACACACTTGAGAGTTTGCCGGTCCTCAAGCCTTTTCTGAGGAGATCAGTGGGATATTAGCACGTGATTTACTTTACTCCATAATGAAACGAGCCACATGTGGAAGCTGTGTATAACAGCAAGCCTGTATTTTCCAAATGACCAGTGCATGACATTGTAAAATTATGTGTGGGTAAAGGCCAATTCAAATTGCAAAATAGACTATTGAATTTTAAAGTGACAGAACAGGAAAATTAACAAGCTTGTGAATATTATCAAATTATCCCTTACCAAATCAGATTTTTTTTTCCCTAAGGGAGATTAGCCCTGAGCTAACATCTGTGCCAATCTTCCCCCACTTTATATGGGAGTCACCTCCACAGCTTGGCTGACGAGTGGTGTAGGTCTGCACCCAAGATCCGAACCTGTGAACCTGGCCCGCTGAAGTGGATCATGCTGAACCCAACCATTACACCACAGGGTTGGCCCCCTACATCAGATTGTTTTAACAAATTTAACAAAAAGTTCTCTCTCCTCTTTATAACTCTCGGGGAGAGGGACATTCTCTGCTCCTCTTTTGCAGACTCCTTTGGTTAATAATGAAGACTTATTTTTTTTAGGGATCTTAGCACTTATAAACCCAAACCAGGCCTGTAAGAAAACCACAGTGACAAAGAGCAGATCAGCAGCTGCCTGGCCCTGGGGTGTGACGGGCCAGGAGGAACTTCGCAGGATAAGGACCTGTTCCATGTCTACATTATGGTGACGGTTACATGATTTTGTACAACCACCAAAAGTCATCAAAATAATGCCTTAATAAACAATGAGGGGGGAACAGGCCTATAGAGCTCAACTTTACTACAGAAGTGGAGAAGGAGATGAATAGATTTACTTAATACACATGAAATAAGGAGCACACAGCATTTTTCTTCCAGAGCTGGCTGGTCTATCCTGGAGGTGGTCTGCAGAGTGGTTAGAACTTCAGACGCAGGAGTCAGACAGTCCTGAGCTTGAAAAGTGGTGTTGCCACATGCTCCCTGTGTGGCCTTGGGAGCCTCTAAGCCTCACTCTCTTCATCTGTGAAATGGGGATCAACTCAGCACCTACTTCGTTATTTTAAAAAGTAAGTAAAATAATGTGTGCAAGGTGCCTGGCCCCTAGTAGATGCTCAGTAACATTTGTAATCACTTCACTGAACCATTCAGACACTGACTGCTGCGTGCACATCCCTTAGATGCTGTTAGGGTTGCACTGTATCCCCCAAAAGACATTGAAGTCCTGACTCTCAGAACATAACCTGATTTGGAAAGAGAATTTTTACAGAGGTAATCAAGCTGAAATGAGGTTATTTTAGGGGTAGGCCCTAATCCAATATGACTGGTATTTTTATAAAAAGGGGAAATTTAGGGGAGCCAGCATGGTGGCACAGTGGTTAAGTTCACACACTCCACTTTGGCAGCCCAGGGTTCCCAGGTTTGGATCCCAGGCGCAGACCTACACACCGCTTGTCAAGCCATGCTGTGTCGGTGTCCCATGTGCAAAATAGAGGAAGACTGGGCACAGATGTTAATTCAGGGTCAATCTTCCTCACCAAAAGAAATGGGGGGGGGCGGAAATTTGGACACAGATACAGACACACACAACAGGAGATGCCATGTGAGGACTGTCTCCCCACACCAGGTGGGCACCACTTTCCCTCACTGCCTCACAATCAAAGCTGCTGCTCTGTGCCACCATGCTGGGTGCCCGTGGCTCCAGGAGGTACCTAGCCCTGCCCCCAGCCACAGCACCTCCAGGCCTACCCACCCTCTTCTCCCCAAGCCCAAGGCCCTCTCCTTCCCAGACACAGCACAGTTGGTCCTCCAGACACTAGTGGGCAATGCAGATCTTAAATCCAGTCCTGTCCAGAGCAGTTCCATTTCTGCCACAAGCCTGATTACCCTAAACCGAAACAGTGCAGCCCCGCTGGTGTAACAGACGTTCACAGGGTGCCTGGGCACCCTCTCAATCTTCAGGGCTGTGACGGTGGACACGCCAGGCACTGCTGCTGGGGCTTAGTCTGTTCGCAACCAGAGGGCAGGTTTCAGGCAGGCTTCACTTTGCTAGAAGAGGGCACTGGGGACACTCACCCTGAGAAGCTCACCCCCAGTCAGCTGCCAGAGAGCACTCAGAAATGGGCATTTACTGCACGTGGTCCCGGGGCCCTGCATTAACATGGCCTCGGCTACTTCTCTGTCCAACTCCTGGAGTCTCCGCATCCTCCTTGCCTGGGACCGGCCCTCCCAAGACACGCGCGGCTCTCGTCCTTCACTTCATTTCAGGTCCTGGCTCGCACACCACCCAATCAGAGAGGCCTTGTCTGGCCAGCCTATAAAAACGGCAGCTTCCTAGCCCCTCACTCCGCTTTAGTTTTCTTCACAGCAAGACATCTCCACTGTGAATTTTTTCATTTGCTTATTGCCAATCTCTCACTACTAAGATGTAGGACCTTTGTTTCCTCACTGCTCACTGAGGTGAAGACAGAATAATGCCCCAAAGATGCCCATGGCCTAGTCCCTGGAACTGTGAATGTGTCACCTCACAGGACAAAGAGACTCTGCACGTGTGGTTCAATGCCACGAGACGGGAGGTAAATCCGGATTAATGTGATCACAGAGCTCCTTACACGTGAAGGAGGAGGCGGAAGAATGAGAAAGGAGATGTGACGACAGAAGCCAAGGTCAGAGGGATGTGACAGAAGAAGGATTCAACCAGCCGTTGCTAGCTGAGAACGCGGAGGAAGGGCCAGAGCTGAGGAATGCAGGTGCTAGAAGCTGGAACAGGCCCAGGGATCGGTCTCCCCCAGGAACTCCAGAGACAACACAGCCTGACAATGCCTTCATTTTTGCCCAGTAAAACCCATTTTGGACTTCTGATCTCCAGAACTGTAAGAGAACAAATCTGTGTTGTTTTGAGCCACTAAACCTGCAGTAATCCACTACAGCAGCAATGGAAAATGTCTCCACTAATACCCCAGCAGCTAGAGCCAAAGCACGAATAAGAGTTTGAAAGTGGCTGGGGGAAGACTTTCCAGGCAGAGGGAGAAGCGTGTGTAAAGCCACGGAAATGAGAGAATGTCGTTCTTTCAAAGGAAGTGAAGGGCGTACATGACACGGCGTGGCTTACAGCGCACTTTCACGTGCAGTTTCTCATTTCTTCTTCCAGGCTCATCTTCTCCATTGAATAGATAAAAGCAAGTTATGGCAAGTTTGAATTCCTTGCTCTAGAACCCAGAGGAAGTTAAAAGCAGCCAAAGAACCCTTCTACAACCAGAAAAGCCTGAGTTCAATGGCATATTTGCAAGCATGGAAAGTCGTGGGATCTCACAATGAGTTTCTGAGGAAGGGCTCATTATACAACTGGGGCTTGGGCTGGCGTGTGGGGGAAGATTCGGTGAGCATGATTTGTTCTGGATCAGGTGCCGTCAGGCAGCGGGGGCAACTCCATACCTGGATACCTTGATATTTGCATCCGGTAGACAGGAGGAGCCTAGCAGGCTGGTGCTACAGCTGGTAGAGAAGGGCTCGCGAGAGCCAGGGTGATATCTGGCACCTTTGCACTTTGCACCGTGTGCTTATTTTGTCTGTGCTCAGATGTGATCAGAGTGGTCTTGTTCTTGTCTCCCTCCACTGAGGACACAGAAGGACCTTGTCAGATACTGACGCTTTGTGACACTGTTTACTTCTACAGGAGGCACCCAGCCTGCCAGCGAGCGCCAGGTCCACTCCCGGTCCACAACTCCCAGGGGCTGCTCTCTTCTTTCTCACTCAGCCGGGGCTCAAGTTCCCATCTCCTGGTGGCAGGTCCTGTGCCCTCCTCCTTCTCCGCTCGGTCGCCAGGTCCCCCCGGTCTGTAGAGTCGCAGCAGTTCCAAGGCCTCATCTGGCAGTTCTAATCTCCTTTCCTTCTGTTCCAATTCCTTCTCTCAGCTTCTTTCATTTTATTTTCTGATTATATTGTATGTTTTGCATAACTCAATGAAAACTGTAATCACAAAGGGAAAACAAATTTGTTCAATAGAATCACGTACGAAGCCGCCTCCCAACACAGCACATGGCTCAGGTTTGTATTCCCTTCCAGATCTGGTCTGCAAGTACCCACGTTTTTATCCAGGCATGATGACAGAGTAAATATAATTTTGTATTTTGCTTTTATCATTTAATGCCATACAAGAACCTTGTTTCCTCTATTATGAAATTACATAGCATAATGAAGAATACCTTTGAGTAACAAAGTGTGTCCTTTCAAAGTATCCACTCGCTTTAGGTGGCTGTCAGTGGGTTCCATACCCAGGATGAAAAAATGAGAGGAGAGGAAACAGGTCTAGTGAGTGGGCTGAGCAGAGCTGGCGACTGACTGAACGACCTCCACATTCCCACACTTTGGAGATCCCAGGACTCCATAACTGTTTTCCTGAGCGCTATCCTATGGACCCCGGAGCACCTCTTTGGGAAAATGAGAGGCTCCTAGAGGCAAGGTTAACCTGGGGATCTTGTCTCCTGGCTTAGAGAACAGCAAAAGGGAAGCTTAAACATGACTGCTCCCCTAACACCAATCAGAAGAGACTGAACAGACCCTGAAGGAGCCTGGAGTAGGACCTCTGCTAGGGACTCCGCAGGAGTGGCCTGGCGGGTGAAGGTGAAGTGGAACAGAGTCGTGGGGTCTGCCGGAACCCAGGAGCCAGAGGAACTGCACCCTGGGAACTGAAGGCCTGCATTTTAGAAGCCAGCTTTTCAAGAAAGTCCTCCCAGAGGGCACTGTGAGGCGTGTGGGGGCTGATGCCACGCCTCACGATCATCTCCAGAACCGCGCTTGGTACCGTCCCCCTGTGTTTGCTGCATGAACGAAACTGAGCAGCTGGCTGAGGAAAGCAGCGACTAGAGGCAGCACCAAAAAGGCTTCTGACGAGTGAGCTGAGCTCCCTTCGGACTCGGACAGGAAGCCTGGAGCCTCTGCCTGGGAGCTCTGGAAACCCCTGACAGGCAGCTTACACTCTGCTCAGAAGCCAGGAACGGTGGACAGAAACTATAGGGTGGGGAATGACGCAGCGCAGCGCTGGGTGTCTCTGGAGAGCTTCCCAGTTGCATTTCCTAGGAAATATGGGAAAACAGAAGGGGTAGAGATTACTGAATTCTTTCTAATCAACAGATGATGACGACAAGGGAGGCAGCACATCCAGGAAATGTTACGGGGTTTGGGCTGATAAAGGTGGTTGGAACCGGATGCAGCGTGGCTGACCCAGACCCACAGGGTGCAATGAAGACTGTTTCAGAGGGAAAGAGATTCACAGAAAATACTGAATTCATTGCAAAGTATTCTAATGTTAATTCACTCCATAATCCGGGTGTCTATGTAACCGTCAATTCCTTAACTACTGCTTTGTCTCTGGCTGCAGTAAAAGATACTTACCTCAGAGATCTAAGATTTCCAGGTGCCTCTTCTCTATGCGGGAAAGAAAAATTCTGAGGGCTGAGCTGGGTATTGAGAGAGAAAGAAAAATGAGACACTCCACATGGAGTAAAGTAGCTCCTCCCTCCCGAGGAGGAAAAGTGTTACCAGCCTTAGGGCAGGGCACAGAGGACTAAGGCTCCAGAATCTTAGTTTCTCCTCAAGAAGGCAGAGCTTCTCAAGAGTCTGAGGCAGCTTTGTGGAATGGAAGGGCCACAGGATAACCGCAATGCCCTGGCAGGGGGCTGGGTCAGGAGGAGAGACGGAATGTCTTTGCTTTTTCTTTGCTCGTGATAAAGAGAAGGTAAGGGGCAGGGTGGGGTGTGGAAAAAGGCACATGACTATCAAAACCGTAAGAAATAGTTGAAGCACAAAGCAGCCCAAGACTAACTTTTGGAGAGCTGGCACTTCTTTCTAAGGCTGGAATCAGAGCATCAGGAACTGTCCTGGAGCTGTAGGAGAGCAGCCTCGCTTTGCTCTCGTGGGAGGGATTCCCTGGCGTCACTTCTCCACCTGTGTAGACCACAGAGGAGGAGGTGACAGTGCCAGAAAGCAAGGAGATCAGAGGGTACACAGAAAGAGAGAAGCTGCCAGATGGGGGCGCTCAGCAAGACTCTAGTGCTGCCCCTTACTGAGTGTCACCTCTGGGGCTACCAGGAGGACATCCAGCAGTCTGGAGTCCAAGCCAAATCTAGGAACACTGGACTGACCATTGTCAACACTGGCGGGGTTATTTCTGAGCATGGAATGCGTAGGATTATAAGAACAGAGGCTGTGCTGTTGGACAGGGAGTCCTCTCCAGCATGTAGAGAACGTGGATCTCAACTGGGCAAAGAACAGGATCCTGGAGTTGCCTCTTTATAAGAGTGGGCTTGAACCCAGAGAGCCAGGTGAGGCCCACACTAGTGAAAATGTTGGCTCTCCTGCTAATGATAATGCATAAGAGACTATAAAGGAGCATAAAAGAGCATAAGAGAGACTATAAAGGACGCGGAGTGAAATTGTGGCAGGACAAAACTTGTGTGACCAATCTTAGTTAATAGGGACAAGCCAGACAGGGATCACATGGGGTGAGGAGCTGGTGCTAGAGAGTTACCTCCTTTGTGTATGGTATCGGAAGAGCTTTACAACGCCTACTGAGGAGCCTCAGTGAAGTATCTGGTAAGAAAAAACAGCCAATTTTTATTCATAGGGACAATCCTGGTCATGTTCACATTGAATGAGGAATAGAGCACCAGAAAACCTTGGTTCCTTTGTAGATGGTAATTGGAAGAGCTTTAGGGTGACTACAGAGTAGCTTAGGGAGAAACTGGGTTAGGTGAAACCTAGATGGCTAAGTTGGATTCAAAGGACAAGGTTGGGAAAGAACTAATTTCTTAAATCTATTGGGTCAGTGAGCCCTGCCCTGGGGAAGGGTTAAATGAAGAGGCTTCCCATGAGATCTGACTCTTATAGTTAAAAAAAATTTCTTTTTAAGATAAGAGGGTGAGACGGACCAAGAGTCTGTCACACAGTAAGAGGAAGCTCCAAACAAAAAGAGTTGAAGTCGACATTGAGAATAAAAAGAAAGAAATACAGATATAGGGAGAGAGAAGAAAAAGGCATACCAGGATAAATACAGGTGGCATTGAATCACAATGGGAAGGGCAAGGACGCAAGAGACAAGCATAGCGTTAGATCCTCTATTTTCCTAATTTTCAATGAAAAAATAGTTCTGTGGACTAGAGAAAATGGTTTCTCAGATTTTAGGAACCAGAAGTTTAATTTCATAGAATATACCCTTGTCCTGCAATCCCCTAAATTCTAGACTGTTGTTACAAAACACTTTGGAAGTACATTTTTGTCTACACACGAGGGCCAGCTCATGTTGAGCCAAGGTGGAGAACAGATGGGGACAGTCTACCCCCAGCTCCCGCAGTCCTAGTCACCAAGCTTGGGATCCCTTCACGACTGTTTACCAAGGACGTGCACCATCGAGTGATCAACAACTGAGGGTCTGAATGTAATGACTAGTCTGGTAAAGAACTTGACATTAATCATCTTTGATTCCTCAGAGGCTGGAAGATTCACAACAGACAAGGTCACAGACACAGTATGGTCCTTCAGTGCTCCTTTTAGTGGATGCATTTAACTCTTATCTAGAACTTTCTATAGCCCAGGCTCTAAGGGCTTTGCACTCTGCCTGTTCCCTGTCTATACACTTCAGGTAATAATAACAACACTTACTTCATAGAGTTGTCACGGGGTTACATGAGGTTAAGTAGCCCCTCCGAGGCCACATATCTAATACCACACTTCGCCTCCTTGACAACTGGGTCAGCTCTGCTTCCCGTCACTGCTGGCTTGTTCATTCTCCCAACTGACTGCAAAGTGGTGAGGTGAGGTGTGACCTAAAAGTCCTATTCAACACCCTTTTTACTCATCTGCAAGTTTTTCAGCACTTGTTCTTAATGAGTACTCAGTTGAAATTTATGATAGAGAAAAATATTTTTATATATTCACTTAAATATTGATTTAAAATCTCATAAATACAAAACCCAAATGAAAAAGAAACTAATGCATTTTAAATAATTTTGAGAAATTATGAAAGCTTCCTCCCTTTTCTTTAACTCTTAATCGGACAATAAAATTAGGCTTAGGTTGATTTGGATCCATTGAAAACAGCTTGTTTTTCTAAATAAACTTCCTGGGTGAGGGCAACTATTAACCACATGTTAATTAGTGACAGTGATCCAATATTAAAACTCAGGAAACAAAGATAAAATAATGCATGTCAAAGCATGAGATTATGTAAGCCCCACATTCATTCCTCCTCATGTGCACCTGCAAGAGCCACTGTTTACCTTCTGTGGACCAGCCTGAGCCATGTCCCACAGGCAGGTAACTCGTGTTCCCTCTCAACCAGGCCCCTCGCTGTGTAGCTTCTCGCTACAGACTGACATTTGAACAAGATAAAAACATGGAGCTCATGTCACCTCACAAGGCCTCCGGCTCCTGGGCACACAGTTTCAAAGACCCAGCTGACAAGGGCATCAGGTCTTGACTACAGGCTGGGGTTCCTGTTAGGCAACTGCTTTTCTGTAATTTTTTTCACTTCTTGGGCTTTCAGGGAAGCCACGCTCCCTTGCCAAGTATCAAAAAGTTTTGCTTTCACAAGACTTGTCCTTTCCCACAGTCCCCCAGGTCTGAAAACCACTTCTAATCCACTTATTTAATTTAAAAGCGTATTCCTGGTTTCTTCAGCTAATGGTTAAGCAAATTTATGGTCTAATTAAAGAACTGTTACCCTTCTTGTCAGAGGAGTATTTACTTTTGGGGAGAATTTTTTCTTACTGTGCAAGTAGCACGTGTTAGAAAATTCAAACAAAAAAGGGAGAAATTTAGAATTCCCTCTAATCTCATCATCCTGAGTTAACACACCCAATAACATTTTGGTGAATATCCTTACAATTTTTCCATATGCATAATGGGCTCATTGAGTACATAATATTTTGTATACAAAAAATATGTCATGATTGCAATTTTCCATAACATTAATTTTAATGATCATATGGATGTGCTTTAGTTCATTTAACCAATATGCTGTTGTCCTCCGGTTACCAGACCCTGAGGACTTGCACCAGAAGAGAATGGACCCACCCAGGGACCCAGAGAACGAGGCCCCGCATGTGATGGGAGCTGTCTTCTGTGGGGATGGTGAGAGTGCATTTGTGGTTACATGCGGGACAGGTTATCAATATCAGCAGAGGATTCCTGGGCACTGCTTCCATTTATAAAACAATGGTTCTGTCTTGCGCTAAGAAGCTATGGTGTTTAAACACTAAACTTCTCCTGAGGTGTCTGCCCATCTCACAGTGTATTTCTTTAAAATTGATCTTACTTCAGAGTGATGTTTAGCATTAGATACAGAAACATACCAAAATAGTCACAGACACGTATGTATGCATGGGCTAATTCACACACATATATTTCCTAGCTTTGTCCCCTGAGAGAGCCTAGAAACAGTGACACACACCCTGGTAGCAGCGAGCACACAAGGCATCCAGATCTTGGTTTCTAAGATAGCATGCGCCAACAAAAGAAACCAGCCTCCTTGGCAATGGCTGATCCTAGAGCTGGAGCAGGGAATACTACAAGATGAGCCATGAACATCTTATCATGCCAGAAAGAAAAGGCTTGGGGGGAGTGGGGGTGGCATGTCAACAAGACACAAACAGGAGCCAACCTTAAAGAGCTGGAACACTCAGCAACAAATCACACATCCCCAAAATATAAAATATCCAAAGTATAAAATAAATATACTGATATAAATTTATGACTGAATAGGAGAAAAGAGCCAAATCTCCTATACAGAACTTCAAATAATTTGTGTAAATACTCCCCCCTTGCATTCCCCACCCCTACCCCAACTGCTTCCTCAGAGTAGGGTATAGAAAGGAGAGGAAAAGTAACCTCACAGTGAGAAACCTGGCAGACACAGCCTTGGCCAGGTGCCCGAGGTCAGGATCACCAGTGATAAGTCACACAGACAGCATATGCTCCTGGATGTGTTATCATGAGGCACTTCACCTCTATGATCTTCCTCAAAAGAACCCACAACTCCATTCTAAGTAGGAGAAAAACATCAGACAAATTCAAATTAAGGGAATATTATTCAGCCATAAAAAGGAATGAAGGATGAACACACCCTGCAACACTGATGACCCCTGAAAACACTATGCTAAGTGAAAGAAGGCAGTCGTGAAAACATAGTCTGTGATTCCAGTTATGTGAAATATCCAGAAGGGCAAATCCGCAGAGACAGGAAGCAGACTAGTCGTCAGTTGGGGCAGGGGTGTTTAGTTACAGTAACGCACAGCATCAGCTCCTGTGTGGTCAACACAGCTCACAGTGATGCACTTGGGTCTGAATCCACAGTCCATGTCTGAACAGTCAACGCCCTGCTCCTCTCAGAGCCCCACCTGTGGCAGCTGGGCCTTGTTCCCACTCAGCTGCTGCAGTCTGGCATCACCTTCCCACACTGATGCCTGGACTCACAGACACGTAGGGATTGGGAACGGTCCTTACCCCTGCCCTGTCTCATCCAGGCCTACTACTGAGATTCCAGAGGTCCTCATCAAAAAGCTGCATGAATTTAAAAAATAAACGTCACTACCTTCATAGCTCCATCTAGAGACAGATTAAAACATAAAGCAGAATCAAAGCATTGGAGAACCATGCTATGGTTCTCTTCTGTTTAAATGTCATGAGATGCTTTGAGCATGGAGTGGGCATGCAAATGTTGACTGAATAAATTATTAAATGAATTCGCTTTTGAAGGCATTAAATATTTTCTTCAAACACTTAAAAAGTTAAATTCTGCTTTCCACAGACCTCTAAAGATTGAAAAATTAGTCTATCTGATCTCATACAAATTAGCTTGAGTTAAAGACTTTGCAGGTCATGGTTCTCGCCTGCTAAAAGGCCCCTGGTCCTGCTTGCAAGAAGGAAGCAGGATGCGTTTCTTAAACTAAACTTGACAGGGAGGCCCAAAGGATACTTCAGTGACCCAAGGCATAGACCCCTGCTCTCAGGTATGGTGGTAGGGGCTGGGAGGTGACCATTGGGATCTGAGGGGCTGACAGACAATCTGATAGAGATTAGCGCTCCCTGGATCGAGTGCTTGGCGCAGCTCCACCTCTAACCAGCTGGGCATCTTCCCATCACTGGAGCTTGAGTTGCCCTTTGGGATAAAAAACAACTGCATTTCCAGGCCTTTCTCAATCCCCATCCTTCTAGAAGTCAGAATGACCTAGAGAGAAGCGTTGAATAAACTTGAGGCCAGTACTATTCCTCCCCCACTAAACTTCTTTATAGGCTGAAGTTATCAAGAAAGGATTAACTAGTTTGTATTTCTATGCCATTGATCAAGATGACAAGTGGTGAAAAGACAGGGAGCCAAGGGTGTGAATAATGAGGCCTGCATAGCTGAGGGATGGAGAGGTATCAAGAAGCATTTTACGCTTAACTTATAATTGGATCAAGTCACACTATATTAAATCCAACAGCCTGCGCCCACCAATTTGTATACCCGATTTGTGGTTTTCCTAGAAGCCAAAAGGCTCCAGAAGATAAATGATAATTGTTTAAAACAAAGAAAAACTGAATTCACATCGGTTTTTTTTCCAGACATCTGGTTGCAGACATATTTTCAATTGAGAAAGGCTGACTTCTGGATGAAAAGGAAAAGGGATCAATTAGAACAGGAACTCTTTTCCAGGATGAATGAGAAACTAAGCGGGAAGGAGTTCTATGCCTTTGTCTGGGTGGGGCAGGGAGAGGGGAGCTGGTGATTGGGGGAGTGCTTAGCCCTTGTTGTGCAAAGAGGACTCAGACAAACCTTAACATTATTTCTGAACTATTAAACCAGGATGGATGGATTAGCCCAGAGTTTCCCTGCCTAAACGGCAAAACTGAATTAAATTTTTTTTCCCTTTGTTGCTCAAATATTCAACACTTGCAGCATCATTTTGATCATTTAAGTTTAGCTGCAAATTGTATAATCTGTGGACCCCTGCTCTCTGGCTCACTTGAGTCCTAGTGCCAAGCTCCTGTCCATAACTGTCCAGGGAACTACCAGCTCTGGTGCCCCAAGCAACCACAGTTGAGCCTCCCGGGGAGAACAAAGATGCTCCTGTCGTGACTCCCCAGTCACCCAGAGTCCTTGGGGCAGCTGGACCTGGAGATCACATTGCAGACAACTGCTTCGGTAACTCCGTCTGGAGAAGCAAACCAGGCGTCAACTCTGCAGACTCTGCGTGAGCCTGCCCGGCCAGCCGGACAGTCACAGCCCTGAGAGAGGAGGGAAGAGCAGCAAAGCCTGTACACCACACAATGCCACCTCTTGATGCCACCTCTTCCGTCTTCTGTGGCAGGATGCTGAGGGCCACTCATACCTTCTGGACAACTACTAAGAGATACTAAGAACTGAGTCCACCATCTCTCTCTCTCTACCTACCTCTATCTCTACCTCCAACTCTCCATCTCTCCCCCTGTCTCCTTCTTCCCCTGTCTCCATCTCTCCCTATCCTCCTCCCCACAGTACCCCTGCCTTTTCTGTGCATCTCTTCTGTTCTGACTTAACCACCTTCCCTTGCTTACTCAACACCTCACCTTGCACAGGGCCAACACAGCCTCTCAGGACCCAACTCTCATTTACCTTTAGTTCCCACACTCCTACATAACTCAATCTTCCAGAATCCCCTAGTTTAAACTCCCAAGGCAGGAGCAATGACCAACTCTATCTGGGAGAAGCCCTTCATGCCAGGCCATGTCTCAGGCCACTGGCCAATCCTGAACAGGCTACCCTTGTCTGCTCCTGTCAGTTGAAGCTACAAGTGTGTAGGGTCACACAGAACAAATCCAGCCTCCTGAGCAGCACAGGCTACGGGCAGAGCAGCGGTGCGTGCAAACAACCGCCTGTGCTGAGACACTGTTCCACGGCAGCATTGCGCTAGGGCTACATCTAAGATAAAAGTTTTTATTAAAAAAAATTTAGTCCTTACAACAATCTGAGTAGGCAGGTAATACTTTCATCCCATTACAAGGGAGGAAAAAGGCTCAGAAAGATTAAAAGTAACTTGTCCAAGTTACCCAGCTGGGAGGCGATGAAGCTGGAGAAACCACCTCAAGGAACCCAAGTCCCCACCCGACGTGACGTCCACTCTGCTGATCTGCTCGTCATGCACAAACCACCTTCACCTTCCTCCCCAACCCCTATGAGTCTGGGTGATGAGTCCACCTTCCCCTTGAAGCACTGACACTGGTAATTTATGGAAACAGTTTACCGACCAAAAGGCAAGCAATTAAAAACACACATAAAGCACAGAACTCAACACTGACAGGCATTTGCCAAGCACCTGGTGCAGGACAAGCACTATTATGGTGTCAATGGGACACAAAAATCAAGGCTCATTCTCCCTCCCTGCAAAGTTCACAACCGAGAATGGAAAGCAGGCAGAGAGCTGCAAAGCGAGGCAGAGGAGGAAATGCTGTCAGACAGGTGCACGTCACGTGCCACAGGAACGGAGGAGTGAGTCACTGGCTTGAAGGAGCGGAGGGAGGTTTCCAGGAGAGAACTGAGCGAGGCCTAGAGCTTCCTAGCATTCGGTGCCACACCAGCCGAAGAGAGCACAGCCTGGACACACAGCAGGGGCAGAAAGATGCCTCAAGTTTGAGCAGATGCAGTGGCTGGAGGAGAGTCTTAGAAGATGAAGCTGGAAGAATATAACTATGTGAGTAGTCTGGGCTTTAGTCCACAGATGTAGGAGGTTATTGATGGGTTTTGAGCAGAATAAGGTGACCAGAACTTTCTATGAGTCCATGAGCTTGAAGAGGGAAGAAAGCTGGAGCAGAGAAAACCCCTGGGTTGCCACTGCAGTGAGATAGCCGAGGGTCCGGACTGTGGTGGAAGCTGGGACTAGAAAGGAGCAGACTGAAGAGACATCTTGAACGGAGGAGCAGTCGTTAAGAACACACGGGATATCCGTGTGGAGGGCTGGGATCAACTACATGAGCTCCTCCAGCCCTAGAGCCTTGTTCCCTGGGGTCCAGCTCAGTGCCAGGCAGAGAGCAGGTGCTCAGCCAACAGCTACTGCCAGGAATGAACTCGAGTGCATGGGGTGATGAATGTCCTTCCACGCACCTTCCCCTTACGAATAAACACAAAGTGCTCAAAGCAATTGTGATGATAGGTAATACATCTCTCTGGCTCTCCTACCATCAAACCACAAAACAAATGCAGCCTATGGCTGCCTCACATCCACCGGGCCACTCAGTAGCATATTAGTCTTCAAAAGTAAACCTCATAAGATAAACACTACTTCATGTGGAACTAAAGAGAGTTCCCCACAGGCAAAGAAGCTAAAAACAACATTGAAACCCTCACGGAGATTTAACTGCCAAACCTGCTCTCCTGAAACTCTGCTTTGTCTCTGTGAGCGTGCTCACCAGATGTCCAGACAGGAGCAGCTTCTACAGGAGACTGCACTGCCCACAGGGAAGTCCAGCCATCAGCAACACAGCACCGTTCAGACCTCCTCAGGTCAGCACCACCACCCCACTGCTTGGAACTCTGTGGTTTTCTGCTTCCCAGACAGGGAGGCCCTTAACCACCCAACCTCATTAAAAGACTGGGCAAACCACCAATAACCGCATGCTATGTATGTTCCATTCATATTTTAATTTACGATTCAAACAGAATTTGCCAAAGAACCAGACTGTCTGCCTAGCATTAAAAAAAAAAAACTAATTTAAAACACACAGCCCTGCACTTAGGGCTGTAAAAGGCAGAAGCCACACAGATGGTGGGTCCCAGTGTGGAAAGGAGGGCACAGGCCCGGTCTCCTGCCTGGGCTTAGCTTCTTCACTTCAGCGTCAGACACTTGGAATTCTACAATTAGACATTTATTCTTTTGAAGTAAGCTTTGTCCTCTTCTTGCAGGTCTTTTTAAAAAAGCATTCCATTTTTACATTTTATGAACCAGGCTCCGAGTTAAAAGATGAGCAAATCATTGGCCCTGCTTCGACAAGTTTAGTCTGGTTGAAGAAAATATAAACAAGTAAAACAGAAATAAGACAAATAGAAGAGATGGTCACAGGACTCCTCCACACGCAGTGGGAGCTTAGAGAGAACACTTACTCTACAGACACGAGGATGGACTGTGACGTTTTCAGAGGTGGTCCTCACAACAAGCACTGAAAGCCAACAGTTTGCAGAGGGAACAAGGGCCCTGCGCTGGCACTCCAGGCAGGGGTGAAGGGCAAAGGAGAAGTGGAACAGCAAGGAGCATGGAGACCACAGGTGGACCCCACTGGCTGCATAGGCAGCGGTAGCCAGACCACTGGGTGAGAGTTAGGCTGCAGGGAGCCTCTGAAGCCATACTAAAGGCTTTTCTCAAACATACAGCATGTCCCTGAACCACATAAACAGTAGGGGAAAGTCCACGTGACTGACAGGCTGTGCTGCTCAGAGACCTTACTGCAGCAAGAAGGGCTGTCCCCCTTCTCACACGGCCACCACAGGGCAGAGTTCTCCAGCTCTGTGGGCTCACCTAGCACCCAGTACCCACTCTCAACCAACACAGTGCAGTCCCTGGCTGAACCACAGCCCTCCACAGCCCTCCTTTTGCACCAACTAACCTCAAACCCAGGCTGGTCAGTTTATTCACTTCTAGTTCCTTCTGGCCTCCACCCATCTGGACTATTCTGCACTTTCTACCTCTCCAGTCTGCTTCCAGACTCGGCTCCAGTCCAAGGGGTGACATAAAGCACATGAACACCATGTGAGCTTGAGGTGTTTCCCTCCCCTCAACATTTTATGGAAAGTGTTACCTGAATATTCTATTCCACAACTGCTTGCATGCTGATTTACCACATCTATTACGGTCCCAAACTTCGTCCCCAACTATGAGACTGGTAGAGAGAACAATGTTCCATTATTATACACACTAGTAGAATCAGAACAGAAAGGAAACTGGACAATTTCTAATTTTTGTACTTGGCAAGTGCAAGGTTGGAGTCAAGGAGACAGGAACCAGTTGAGCTCTGTTCCCTGTTGGGATTAATATCGTGTGCCGTAAATTTCATCAAGATGCATACACAGGCCTTGAATGGCTGAAAGCAAGTTATCCCACCCACCCTCAACATTTGGAGATCTGGCATACAGTGAATTCCTCTGAATTGTCCCAGCTAATGGAGCACAATGGGGCTATGAATCCCACATCAGCTATTTCATCTGCCCTGCCATCTGTTTTAAATAAGAGCTTATGCTTACAACAGCATTTTACAGAGTATATTTTTGTAATGCAATCATTTCCACACATTCTTTCCCTTGACCCACACAGGTAGTATTCTTCTTGCGTTACACGTAGGAGGCTGGTGCCTCGCCCAAGGTAACAGAGGCACATGGAGTCAGAGTCAGAAATCATCAAGTTTACTAGATTTCAGGCTGATGTTGTATCAACAAAATCAGAAACAAATACTATTTCTAAGTTACATTCCCAACATTACACCCAACAACTGAACTACGAATCCTAAGATTTCATGGTAGATTCTTATTCCTGTTTCTCAGAAAATTTTTACGTTTTCTACAACGGTTCTCCTCTGAGATTCAGGGTAAAGAAACCACACATAGGTGAAGCGATATACGAGACAGCCGTGCTCCATTAGTTTCACGTTCAATTTATTCCCAAACTAATGTCAGCAGTGCTGAACGAGGTCTCTAAACTCCACACACACATTCAAGGCATGGCCGTCACTGTCCACTTCACAGAAAGGTTTTCGAGTGTGTGTGCTGAGACTGTTTCCCCTTGTTTTATGTAGAGAAATCAATACAGTAACAAATGTGTAGACGGTACATTTGGCATTTTGTAAATACAGTAAGTTTTCACTTCTGTAGTAGAGGTCTAAAATGTATGGGATGGTTTTAAGCCTCTGTAGAAACAACAGTCACCTGACAAAGCAGCTCCAGCGTGAAGGAAAGTGGATCTAGGCACATTTTGCACACCTACAGGCAGACGCCACACCACAACATTCAGTCTGTGATGGACTACACATGACGGGGTCCCCTAAGATTAGCACCAGAGAGCCATGTGAGTAGAACACCGTCTAGGTCTGCGTAAGCACACTCGATGACGTTGCACAACAATGAGATCCCCTAAGAACGCATTTCTCAGAGCGTGTCCCCACTGTCAGGCGGAACATAAGACTGCATGCTTTATGCAATATACGGCATATCTGTTACTCCACGCCTAGGAAGATGCATTGAGATTTTTAAATATCTATATTTTTGCAAAATATTCCAACTCTTAAATGTCAAAACCAAGAAAGATAACTCGTTCAATATTAAAGACACAGATGTAGTTCAGACGTATCCTTCAAAGTTAAGACAACTAAATTGAGAAGGAAAAAAAAATCAAAATACTCAGACACCATGGTTCTCAAACTGTTCTCTGAGGCACCCCAAGCCCTGCAGCAAACTCACACAGACACAAGGTGAACTACGAGCTTGTGGTGGGTCAGTTTCAACAATGGATCATGCTAGATTCCTTTCAATGATGTCCTAAAGTTGAGTTTTCAGTGGCTGCTGTGATAAACAGTACTGTGCAAAAATCAGCACAGAACAGGAAAATAGGATGGCATTGTTCAATCTATTCCAATGTTTGATAAGTTGTGTAGTGCCCAATAGCTGCATCCATCCCATTGGTAATTAACTCTAGCCATTTAAGAATGAAATAAGTTTTTTCGTTCAATGTATATATATTTTTTCAAACAGCTACTACATTGTTAGGACATAAATACTTTTTAAGTTGTTTGAACATTACTGTCACTTAGTAAATGGAACTATTAGATACTTATTTTGACCTAGGGTAGCTATAAAAAAAAATTACTAATGGAATTGTGGAAGGAGAAAGTTTGGGAACCTCTGTACTAAATTCACATCAAAGGCTGACCACAGAAGGGAAAAAAAAAGTAAAAATCCTTCAAAATGTTTTCTACTCAATGATAAATAGTTTCTCTTCAAGCAAAAATCTGACAGAAAACAGGCTAGGACAGCAGCATAAACACTGAATTACTTAAGGAAAAAATACTCTACGATGTCTCACTTATTTAAAAATCTCTGGGGGCCGACCCTGTGGCCGAGTGGTTAAGTTCGTGCACTCTACTTCGTAGCCCAGGGTTTCGCCAGTTCGGATCCTGGGCGTGGATATGGCACTGCTCATCACACCATGCTGAGGCAGCATCCCACATGCCACAACTAGAAGGACCCACAACTAAAAATATGCAACTATGTACCGGGGGGCTTTGGGGAGAAAAAAGGAAAAATTTAAAAATCTTAAAAAAAAATCTCTGGGTACTTATTCCCAACTTCTGGGAAATCCCAACTACATGCCACATGGCTATTCTGTCATGAAGGAGAAGGGCTGCCCAGATGCTGGAATCTGAGTTAACAGGGACACGGACAGGTGCTGGCTGCACAATTCTACTTTTGTGTTTGCTTGAAAAATTTAAGGAGATTGTTGAACATACAACAGTCATGATCTATATAATTCTTGGTACTTTTTTCCCCCAAAATAAAACAAGCTCTGTAAACAAGAAGTTCAATTCATTACATCCTCACCGCCCAACACCGTACAGAAGTTGCTTTCCAAAAGAATCACAAGACGGAGTTTTCTTGAACTCAGTTAAATACTTCTTTAATCCATTGAAACCTTTTTCTTATTTAGAGCAAATATCAATAATCCTAACACAATCGTAACACAATCTTGACAAAAGGCTCTCATGTTCCTTACTATTTACTGTAGCCACATTAAGTGGAAATTTTTTAAATATAGTCTTCTCTATGGTGTTAACTTTTTAAAAAAAGAATGTGTTGGCAGGTTACGTATTGTCTAAAAGAACAGAAATACAAAGCTGCATAAGGAATAGCATTCTGAAATATGAAAAAAGCATTTAAATAGAATTTGACGCAGTATTTTGACAACAGTGGGGTTAAAGTGGGATTCCTTGCTGCTTTTCTTAGTATCTAATGTATACAACTCATTAGAATAACTCACTAACAATCTACCAAAAACAAAATTAGCTACGGTGTGAAATATAGCTTTTGATGAAAGTAGTATTTTTAAGAAAGGCAGAATGACAGATTTTTGAGAGTCCAAGATAAAAACTATTTTTTTGTTTGTTTTAAAACAGTAATAAAACTACAAAATACATTTTCAGGTAGCAAAAGTCCAGACCACGTCACGGGTCTGAATGGAAACATACCAGAGCAATGAAGCTACCTGAAAGTAACTCCTGAATTCAGTTTCTGTACATAGTTATCGCCTCTAATCTTCACACTGGTAACTCACTAATACAAACATTTATTTTGATGTATTCCATCAACTCGGATAACACAGTTCCAAACAATGTAAAGAATCCAACTTTTGTATCAAACTAATAATTTATATTTTAAGAAATTGAGAACAGATTTGACCAAATATAAATACGTAAGAAGTCAGGTAAGTATGTGTATATAATTTTAGTGTGCGTGTGACTTTAACTTTTGAAACACACACCCCTTTGGCTAATCACTTAAATAAGCTACCCAGTTATTTTATGTCTATGCGCAAAACACTGACGCCTCCTACAGACTTAAGGGAGAGAGATTCAGTTTATTATCCAAAAACCCGACAGCGCATGCAATTTCTTATTCCCACATCCTGGCAGGTCTGTCCTCCTTGCTCTTGCTTCTCTGACTTTCTCACAAACAACGAGGCTGTATGAAAAATTATGAAAGTCATCATTTCCTCCTTTATGAAGTACATTAAAGACAAAAGGCACTAAAGTCATTTCACACTAATTTAGCAAAGCTATTTTATGCCAACATTACCTAAACAGACATTTCAATAGAACATGAACAATTACAGTGATTTCACAACTACTTACTCCAATTAACAAAATATTGTATAAAAACTTGTGCAAAAGGTTACATTCACTTCCTCATTTTGATATCACGTGGTTTTAACAATGGTTCCAATAGATTCAGAGACAGAAAATTACTTACCTCAAACATGTATATTCTCCAAAGGCATACACCTGACTTGGATTACTCAGGGCTCAGGTTCCCTAACAACTCAGAGGATTTGGGAGCTTAGTATACCCAAACTTCCCAAAAAGGCTCATGATTTTACTCATCAAGGGGCCCTTAACAAGGTGAGAAGATGCCACAGGATGCACCAGCGAACAAAGGCCCTAGAGGGTCAATTAACATTCTCAGTCAGGGAACTCAGGCAGGTCCTCTCTCCTGTCTAGGGCATGTCCACTGACACGGCTCCAGAAGGATCTCCCAGTGGGTGCCGTCACAGCTCAGTCTGCTTCGTGATCTGGCTTGGGTTGGATTTGAAGCGCTGGCTACACAGGGGTAGATTTTTTCCTTTGTGATGCAAAGCAAAAGGACGACGAAGAAGCAGGGTGAAACAGAGATGCCCATGTAGTTGCTGCAGAGACTTTCACAGGGGCAACATCTGGGTTAGCTGCCCCAAATCACCCAACAGGCCTGAGTGTCTGACCTAAAACACAGTAGCAGCAGAATCAGTTCCAGTCTGGTCCTCGCTCTGAACAATTCAGCTCTGAGATCTTTGGCAAGACAGCATCCACAGCCTTCTCTTTTCACCTATGGGTTTGACTACGATTTTCAGCAATAACTAGATAGGTTAATAACAATTTACTCCAGCTGAGATTTAAAACTGTCAATGATAGCACCCCAGCAAGATTCTTAATTTATGTGATGTGACTGTGGGGTCTGGGTGTCATACAGACTTAACTCCTCAGGCAGTGACATGGGCATCCATGTTCACAAGGTGAGAGGTGGGTGGAGTACCTGGGACTCTTCAATATCTAAGACCAGGGTGGGAGCTGGCACTCTGGCACTCTTGGAGGCATTCCAAGGCTCTGGTCATTAAGTGAAATGTTCAGGAATCTAAGAGCCAAGGATGCCATCACTACTGCTGTCAAAGCCCCACAGTGGTGAGAAAGGTACCCTTGTTCCCTCCATCACCTGTGTGGCTCAGTGAGGACTAAGGGGGGCTTTCCAAGGGTGGAGACATCCCACGTGTACTCAGTTCCCTTACACATTCTGAATTTGGGCCAATGAAGAAAGCATGCATTAAGGTAATAGCTATGGTGTATCCTCACCACATCCCAAGGAGAGTTCAGGAGATGGGGAAGGGCTGTGGGGAGCAGTGTGAGGAGGCAGGAAAAAACGGGTACAACACTGGGCATGAGAGTCAGATAAGTTCTGGAAGACAGTACTATCTCCAGAAACTGGTCATTCGGCTGTTGTTAAGGAAGGAGACGACTGATGCTCTGGACGTGCATTTATCCCTGATGGTCCTGACGCACTGAGAACTCCCCGTCAAGCTGTGCCACGAGGGCCAGAGCATTACCACTCCAGGGTGGGGAGCAGGAGGCCTGGATCCAGCTCCAGGTCTGTCAACAACCAGCTGTACCTAACTGTTTATGGGAGGCTTTTCATTAGTCCCAAAGCCAAAGCAGACTCTTTGTCAACTTTTCCAAAAACACATAGCAGAGACTGCCACCGGGAACACATCAGTGGGTCTTTTCCATACCAAGTATCATAGTCACAACAGAAGGATTCTCAAGTGGCCTAACCTTGCCTATCTACACCAGTTTTGAAAGAAAGGTAATTAATATTTGATTTCACAATGTATTGTGATGTTTACCTTTGGGTCATATCCGATGTTAAAAGAACTTAAAAAAAAAAAAATTATCCCATTTCTCCATTCTGTCTCCCGCTATGCCTTTTATTGCTACTTGTAAGGTAATTCAGGGCTGAATTTAATGTTGCAAATTTAATCCGACTGCATCATCTTACAGATATGGAAAGAGAACTGACTTGACCAGTTCACACAGCTGTCTACAGCAGGACGAAGCACTGAAGATGGACAGCCCCCTACCTAATGTGAATGCCCTCATTCTCTCTCGGTCTCTGACGAGTTCTTCAGGACAACAGGCCACTGGGAGGGAAGTGTCAACACAGCAAGGACGCAGGCTTTCGTGGCACCTGCTTGGCTACATGCACGCAGCTATCTCAGGGAGAAGGGGCAGCAGAGACGGGGACAACTGTGGCCCTGCCTCCCAGACTCACTCCAAGACCTGCCCTCAAAATGACCTGGCTGCTACTTCTCACACAGCTGACGACGATGGATGGGCCCACTCCAGGGGACTGGTTATTGGTTCACGAAAATTCTGTCATGCCTGCCAATCCCACGAACAAATGCCATCTTCACTCATCTGCCTTCCTCCTCCCAAAAGGTAGAAGAAACTAAATACAGGTAATTAGACAGCCAGGCGTCCAGGCTGGCGGTGAGTGATGAGAGCACAGTCATCATCCACCAAGGATTATGCGTAATTCTGGAACTCATTAGGAAATCATGACAAAGTGAGCCTGTTTCCTTAACTGTAAAATGGGACATGACTCCCCTCAGCTGCTCGGATGGAACACTGTGAAGCTATAGACTAATACTGTATGGCACAAAGTGCTTTGCAAAGGAACAGAGGGCACTAAACATTAGGGAATTTCTGAATTCCGTTTTAAAAAAATTTTTTTACTATACCACGTCAAGGTGTGTTTTGGAGAAACCATTTCCCCAGTATTAAGATGGATTATATAAAAAGGGGTTTAGTGGACAACTATCAGGAAAATATTAGGTTAAAAACAGTTTTAACAGGGCTGGCCCATTAAGTTCATAGCGGTTAGGTTCTCGCACTCTGCTTCAGCACCTGGGATTGGCAGGTGTGAGTCCTAGGGGTGGACCGACCCACTGCTCTGTGACGGTGTCCCACATACGAAACAGAGGAAGATCAGCACAGACGTTAGCTCAGGGACAATCTTCCTCACACACACACAAAAAAGTTCTCACAATCGTTTTTAAACTTAAAATTCCTCACAGCTTTGAACATAACGTATACTGTACATCTCCAAGGTAGAAAGACAAGTGAGCAGCACTTTCCAGACTTCCACGACCACCCAGCCCTTTTCACGTGGGCCATCTCGGTGGAGCAGTGTTCTACAGAACATACGTTAGGGAAAAACACAATATATATTCTCCCTAGATTCCTATTATTTGCTTGAATACAAAATCGTAAGACACTTTTGCTACAAGAGGAATTTCTTCACATAAACAATGTTTATCAGCCTTTTATAAGTCACCTGTCCCAGCTCTAAAGTAGCTCCAAACCTGTTAAGGCCAGATCACTAACATACCCTCTTTCCAAGACCATTACGAACACTTCATCATCAGGACAGAGAACGGACCCTTCGAGTTTTGTAGAAGTCAAACACACCTTTGTCTCGGGCAAAGGTGTCTGTTGCAACAGACAGCAGCTCTTCCCTTGCTGGTCCAGCAACACAGTCTTCTTGTCCTCTGGGCCAGCCAGAAGAAAGGGAAGCCTTCTGCCACGAGTAATTTAATTGTTTACCTAACACTGAATTCCAAACAAAATTCTGTACCTGATTCATACAAAATATTTTGAAAATAAGAGGCAGCAACCTGAGACGGAGTTGGTATGAGAAAAACATGGACACCTGAAACTAATACGGTATTATGGCACTCACACCTCAATAAAAAAAAGAAAAAAAACATGGTACTGTGCTTAAATAGCAACATCAACTAAAATATTGAGAGAGATGGCTGTAGAATTTAGTCTAATGGTACCTATTTTTATGGTGTTATTTGACTGTTACAAAGAATCTGGTAGGAACTGGTGGCAATGCAGTGAGTCCTACACCAGTTCCTGAATCTTCTCTTACAGCTGGTAGAAGCATTACAAGGTTTGGCAACACCTTGGCACGGACCAAGATGGGTCAGTCTTCTCAACAGTGGGCAAGAAAGCTATCTACAGATTATGTCTAAGAGTTTACTTTACAGCCCTTCACTAGATGATACAAGCTGCAGAACGCACAGTCGCTTCTGTGATCCCAGAGCTGCCCCTGTGCCACATGACGTGAGATGCTCAAACTCTGTCTCTGCTGCACCAGAGACAGTCTCTTCTGGGGAGAACAGACACCTCTCTGCAGGCTGTGGGAGCTGACACTGTGAGGCAGGGAAGACAAAGCTCCTCACTAGTGAACAGGCTGACAGTGAGCCACATGGCATCTACATGGACACGACGTGAAAACGTTATACACCGAGACCACTCAGTTTCTTCCTCCCGTGGCTGTGAAGCATAAAATTCTAAAGTACTTCAACAAATTCCTGGTGCTTGCCATCTTCAGGTAGCTGACATTTTACCGCCCCGACTCCCTGTAACAGTGGCTGGGAGGGCCCACCTGGCCCTCCATCTGATGGTTCATCCCTTCCCCCAACCTTTGTAGGAATAAGGCTACTTAGAGGGAAACTCAGATTCTCCAAAAGGAGCACACTCTAAGTCGCACTGGTAAATGACGGCGTTTTCCAGCAGCTCTCAGAAACTGGCAAGGGACAGAGCCCATTACCACCCCCACACTCGCCCACCTTCACACGTCTTGCTGACAGGGACACGGCTGGCAACAGTGAGTGTACACACAAGAACAAGTGATCAGGCGTGGATCTGCGTGAGTGCTGGCCGTGGAGCTGACTCTACTGCACAGGCTCTTCAGGCCCTGTCAGCTCTCCCCAGCTCAGCCCTTACGCCGTCGATTTCTGCTGCAGAGAACTCAGATGTGATGTAGCTGCTCCAGGAACTCTTTTTCACAGGACTGCATGTCAGTACTGGGGATGGTTTCTAATCAATTTAAACTGCACACAGGACTTTAACAGAACAAGAAGTTTATTACTCCCACTCAGTAGTTCCTGGGGGCTTTGAAGTTAAGTCATACATAATTCGAGAAATACCAGGAATCTTCTTAATCTCAGCGACCATCTTTAACACCACCTGTTATAAAACAAACATTATAAATATAAGAGCCAGGACCCACTGCATGTCCAACAGGCCTAGAGGGCTTGCATTTGCAACTCGAAATTAAAATATGACCTATTTTTACGATTGTCCTCTATGTAAATGGGATAATCTCTGATGACTTTTATGTAGTGAACCCATTTCCCCCAGTTTTTTAAGTGACAAACTCAGTACTACTCAAAGTGCAGCCCGCAAACAGGGCCAGTCTGCAAGTTGTCTGTCACTGGTCTATAGCAAGTGTTTAGAACATTTACAGCAATCTGTCACTGCTGTGCATCCAAGCATGTGACCTTATGAGTTTAAGCCAACACTTCACAAATTATCTGTGGCTTAAACACACAACTCTGAGGCCACCAAGGTGACGCATAATGCACTGTAATAATAACCACTACCAAGTGTACAGGAGGAGAGGGAGGCCTGGTCACTTGACTGGACAGATTTTGGCAAATTTGAGCCTAAGGGGAAACTGACTCTAAGCCACATTCCCCACCTTAGCCATGCAGCTATGACCAGAGCCCTGTGTCAGAGTACTGGAGCAGGGGTCCAACTAACACAGTCTCACTTTGATTTTCATTTGCTGTTATGAAAACAGCTCCTTTGGTGAAGAGTTAACAGGAGAGGGAGACGCTGATCAAAGATGAAACCGGTAGTAAGCAGAGCATTAAGCAATTCATGGGTATCTGGCCGTAATGCCATCAAATTTCATCTTTATTTCTAATAAACTCTTCTCCACTCCTAGGGTTTTCTTCTTTACTTGGAGAACGCTGTTTGCCAAGTAAGAGCTGGCAACGTTAGACACAATTATAGCTCAGAGCTGGTTGCTCCCCACACAGCAATCAGACATCTGGAGGGTGTAGCCAATTTAAGGCCTTTTTCTACTACAGTGCATTAAACAATCAATCATGTGGAGATAAAAAAAAAAAAATAAGAGCCTATCTTATGAACAGAACACCAACCCCAGAAATGTCAACATTGTCACAGCCTGTTCCAGTCACCAAATTATAAAATGTATGGTACTGAAAATGTACATTAGAAAAAAACACCCAAATTACCTCTACAGGGATCTCACTGCCAGGTGTTGCAGGTACACCGGTCATGAAATCACTTGTAATAAAGGTTCGGATAACCACAGATCTCTGGCACGAAGGCTGCTTCTGAAGTGGGTCTCGATCAAAATGTAACGGTGTTAGAATCACAGGCATCTGGCTGATCTTCCCAGCATACCCTGGAGAAAGGAGGTCACCACACTCAGCTCAGGTAAACCCTCCCAGACAACATCCCCGATCACCCACGCACACCACAGTCTGGACCGTGGCCGTGCGCTGTGTCCACCCCTCTCAAGGCACTGTAAGTGAACTCAGTCAGACACAAATAACAGAATTTGAGGACTACAGCGATATGTCACAGTGACGTGAGACAGTGAGTCGATTCCTGCTGTTAATGGCAGTTACTCCACAAGCAGACACTGAATGAGCGAGCACTGAGCCACCGGCCCAAGTGAATCACGGGGTTAGGGTCCCCTGAGCCTCTGCTCACATTTTCACCAACCCATCAATACAGAACCTTGTTTTGTGTGTTTCTGTTTAAAGACACCTCATTTAATATTCACTGTAGCTCCATTAACACTGAACTCATGGCCAATAGTCCTGTAACTCATCCCCGAACGACTTCCCGTGTGACTCATGTATTTTCTCCACAAGGCACATCAGCCTCCCTGCGCTTAGGAGCCTGGACAGCACCTCAGCACCATGCTTGGGGGACATTTTAAACAGTGAAATAACCAAGAAAAAGCACAAAAACAAAAACCACAGCACAGAATAGACTCTCAAAAGGACACTTCTTTACAGCACGAGAGCTAAACAAGGAGGCAGGGCATGGCCTTGTTCAACCTCAGCTGGGAACATGCAAGTCAGGCAACTCAAACTTCTGCCATTCTGCACATCCAACAATGACCACGAAGGTGAAAAAATGTAATACAGAAGGCAGTATCATGGAACTAGCCATAGAAATGAGTAATAAAAATGAAAGCACCTAAAAATTAGAAGTTGCATCCTCCCACTAGAAATCGTAATGCCAGGCTTCCACACTCTAGTTAGAGCATGCAGTGACACACAAAATGAGCAACTTACCAGACTCCCTGAGAATGTTATGGGCCTCAAAATCAGCTTGGCGTAGAGTACTGAGCACCCCTGTTGTCAGGAAAGTGGGAGTGACATCCGTAGGAGGTTCCTTAACTGGCGGGCCAAATATATAGACCACTCTACGAGGGCGGAGGCGAAAATCCCAGAGAAATTACTTTTGAGCATAAGAAGCAAGTCACACAGATGAACGCTCTTTTTGTTTCTTCTTAGGCCCCTCTCCTGCCCACTCCAAACCCCAACATGGGTAGGACACAATACAAGATTATAGAGGGGTCTAGTCTGTGTACCTTCCTCAGAGCATATTCTCTGGAATACTAGTATCTCAATGTGCAAAGATACTACGATTATCACAATCCTCTTTTCATGGTATGTACTAGGTTAAAGAGTGTGCCCCAAACTTCATGTCCACCTAGAACCTTTGGGTGACAACAGGGTCTCTCTCTGCAGGTGTAATCAAGTTAAGACAAAGTCATAACGGATCAGGGCGGGCATTAACCCAATGACTGGTGTCCTCCTAAGAAGAGGGAAATTTGGAAACACAGACATACACAGAGGGGTGAGGGCCATGTGAAGATGGAGACAGAGATTGGAGGTACCCTGCCGCACGCCAAGGACTGCCAGCAAACACCAGAAACCAGGGAGGGGCGGCAAGGACCCTCCCTGAGAGGTTCACGGAGCATGGCCCTGCCCACACCCTGATTTCAGCTTTCCAGCCTCCAGAACTGTGAGAAAATAAACTTCTGCTGTTTTAAGCCTCCCAGTTTGTGAGGATGTTATGGCAGCCCTCGGAACTAACACACACAAGCCTGGGGAGACAGTGAATTGAACAAATAAATAGGGTGTTTTATGACAAAACATCACGAACTATAATATGCACCAGAAACCTCCTAGATGAGGCTACAGAGGATTTCCCGAACTTACCCGACCACTCAATCTTGTTTTTTCACTTTAGGAAACATGGATCTGAAAGGCAGATTCTCATTTCCACTTTATTAAATATGTCACCAAAATAGAACTTGGTGTCCTTCTATTTCCTTCCAGAAGGAATGACTCACGACTGCTTTAAGTAAATACCTATTTGAAAGCTATCAAGATACAGGACAGGTGTTGCTAAGGGTTCAGAACAGAGCCTGAGGAAGCTGGGGTCAGGTCACGACACCTCCAGGGGAGCCCCCACTGGGTGGAGGGTCTGTTCACAACCTTCACCCAGAGAACAAGAAGCCATCAAGGCCGAGACGAGGGCCACCTGCTTCTCCCCACTCCAACTCCAGCCAGAAGGCAACTGTCCTTTTTCCTTGGCCCTGTCTTCAGCAAAGAAAATAATCTCCCTTATTAAACTTCACCATGGTAGTTGCTAATGTTCTTTTTTCTTACTATGTACTTAGAATAAAACATAAAGGAAAAAAAACAGCATCAGATCAAAACCACCACTACTACCAACGACTTCACTGCCTCCTTCCAAACAGACTGTAAGAGGAAGAAGGTTTTTTGTCCTGTAGAAAGGAAACCATGCTTCTAAACAACATAGTTCCTAGAGCTCCTTAACGACTCAGAGGAAAAAGCAACCAGGCAAGAGATTCCCATGAACTTGCTCTTTTTGTTTTATTTCTTACAACCAAGAGTGAGCACAGCAGGCACAGGGATAGGCAGTCTTCCACATGGCAGAGAAGAGTGAAACTGGAGCAGTGCCTCTCTATACAAAGATTCCATCATGGAAATTAGGGGGAAAAACTTGCAAAGATGGAACTTTTTTTATTGTTTAAATTCCAATTCCCAAAAGGACCTGGAAAGAAATCTAAAATGTATCAAGACTCTTCCAAGGGCTTACTAGGTTCCTATTTAAAAATCTAGCTTTTTTGTTTGTTGGTTATTGGACTTTTCATTTTGGGGGGGAGGGAGGAAGGGTTAGGAGAGGAGGGAGAGACATATGGAAGTGAAAAAGAGAAGACAGAGAAACCAGGATATAAAAGGACGGAGATAAAATTTACACAAGGGTGAGTGCCCTTCAGCAAAGAAAGAGAGAGAGATGGAACTGTAAGAATGTTGTGAAATGAAAACATACTAATTACACAGTAAAAGCAGTGGAGTCAAACTGGGGAAAGGGGATTCTCTGTGTGACCTACATAGTTTATTTAGGTATTAGCTAAATTACGAACCATTGTTTTAACCAAGATAATTATCTCCATTCAAAACAGGCAATTAGAAATTTAGCATTATTTATTAATAATTCACTTTTTTCGGTGTTTTAAAGGTGCTCCTGTATTTGGGGGCCTTAGGTTCAGCTGAGAAAGCCTTTCAACGGGAACGTTCCCATCAGTAAAATCAGGTTCCCCGTGACTCTTCTCAAAGGCCACACCAGCAGGCAGTCACACACCCACATAAAGACCCTGCCGAGCGAACACCAGCAGGCAGGTTTCTAATTTCTGCAGCAAATGTGAGTAAACTGAAACCTCAAGTAATTCTTTTTAGCTGTTAACTGTCTAGTACCCATGAAGAAAATAGAAAAGAGTGAACAATTGTGAAATAGAGCATTTAATTAACAATTAGTAAGAAAGTGAGGTGGTGGTGTTTCCTGATGAGAGAGATTGGCCCTGAGCTAACATCTGTGCCAATCTTCCTCTATTTTATGTGGGACCCCGCCACAGCGTGGCCCAACAAGTGGTGCTAGGTCCGCGCCCAAGATCCAAACCTGTGAACCTTGGGCCACCAAAGTGGAGCGCGAGAACTTAACCACTACACCACTGGGGTGGCCCCAGAATAATTTTCTTACATAAGTAGATGATGGCACTGTGACGAAGGAACAATCCAAGGCATCATTAAATGTCTGCCTACCTGTGGCCTGAGTGCACACCTCTATCTACACTTGAGCCTTTGGTCTCTCAATAGTGGGAAGACCTTAAAAACACATCCTTCTGTTAAGCTCACCCCTGCCCCTGGAGAACATACCTGTTAATGTTGTGACACATGCGCGGTATAAGCCTGGCCAGGAAAATAAGAGACTCCCAGTCAGGCTCATCTCTACTGGAGATTCCACACACGTAACTGTAGGAACGACAGTCACCCTGAAAATAAACATACAAATGATAATTTTTAATGGTTTCATACAAAGTCAAAAGATGAACTGGAAACTATTTCATGCATGGTGACACCATTAATAGTAACTTTTTCCTGTTTTTTTGAACAAAAACATATTTGAATAAAAGTATATATAGATACTTTTTTAATGATAAAAAAATCCTACATTAAAATCACATATTAAATTGTACATAAATCAGTTCAGACATAAAGTGTTAAGGTAATTTCAAGAATTTTTTCAACACATGCCAGAGGCCCAGTGAAATTTCATTCCAAACACCTGCCCAACTGTGGCGGCCAGCACACTTAATTTGGCAGGCAAGAGCTGTCCATGTTTATCAGGTGGATAAAGGGTTCTCAAGTTGGAGATAAAAATAATTTCATGAACATTTATTTATTAATTTCTTTAAGCTAAAAAAGTTAACTTAAAAATAAGTTAATGAAACTAGTAATAGATTCCCTTTCCCTTTTGTCCTGTTTAATACATGTAATTTGCTTTTTTAAAAAAAATCAAACTAAACCAAAAAGCAATTTAAAAAGGTCTACCAGATAACTAGTGAGGAGGAAAGAGTTCTTGACCTAACAGCTGGCCCTACCATTTCCATGAACCAAAATATTTCAGTTTAGTTTAAAAGTAAAAATGAAATTTTTATCATCTTATTTATAGACAGAGCTATACGAATCCAGAAGGAGGAATTTAAACTGATGGCTCAGATTCATATATTTAGAAAAAAGAGTACATTTATTAAGTTCTAGATAAATAATCTCTAAAACAGAGTCAACTTCTTTCCATACATAATTCTACTAAAAGAAGCCATTACAAACACATCAACCCAATAACTGGCAGTCATACCATTTTGAGTTCAATTACTGACACCTTTTCTCATTGTCATTTACCTGCACACCTTAAATAACAGAAAAGAAACCCTCCTCTTCCGTACTCTCCCAAGCTTTCTTTCCCCAGAAACTCACATGAGGTTCATATGAATAAAGGGTGACTTAAAATAATCTATTTATGAATAGCATTTGAAAAGTGAGAACTATATTATCCTCACATGCTTTTACAACTGGAGAGACAGAACAATAAATACAAAAGATGTTAGCTGTACACATTCACAGCTGGAAGAGAGAAGCCATGCTGAAGAGCAGAGAGCGCTGGCTTAATACGCCAGCTGAGACGAGAGCTAAACAGTGTAACATGCTCATTTGAGGGCTTCCTGCCATTAAAGACTTCTAAAGCCACAGGACATGCCACACCAAGAAGGATAAATGAGGACACGACCTCCTGGGATCTGCCCTCAAGGCAGAAGCAGAATCAAGCCAACCCTGAGCATATCATCCTTTCAACTTTTACTTTTGGTTGGAGATGACAGTTATTCCGAAACTACAATCTCAGCCTGAATGTTTCACCCCATAAGCATTCTATAAAACATTGCCTTCTTCATTTCTAAACTTGGTATATACTTTCGCACTTCATTTTCCTAAGTCATCCCTATATCACTACTAGAGGAAAGAGCTAACCCCAGGGCAGTGACTTCACATGGCTCACCTGCACCCCCACAGTTTTGATGGGCAGCAGGAAGGCACTCAACGAATGCAGGCTGGTGATTTGCATCAGCTTCTCCTGATCCTCTTCCGTCGTGCAGGCTTTGACTCTCTGTAACAGTGTATGCGGCTGAGAAGATCAAAGAGACATTTATGTTTCTCAAGGTTTCAAGAAATGTTATCTACTCTTTTGGTACTTATTACCACCTTACATATACAGCAATAGATCCTATTTGGTATTTCTCTTTGACTTGTGTGTGCTATGCAGTAAGTCAGACTTCCGTTCCTGAGGGCTAGGGCTATGAGAAGTTAAATATCTTAGGATAAGAAATGCAGATTAGATTTACACACATCCAGGATTTAATACAGTCACCAGCAAGGTGACACACCTCACATGAGTCAAACCTTCTCCTTATCTGAAATAAAAACTTTTCCCATAAAGTCAACTGTGTCTCAAATTAATATATCTCCACCTATTTGCTTTTGGTTCACTTGCCTGGTACATGTTTTTCCGTTTTTCACTTTCACTCCTTCTATCCCTAAGAGACTATAAACAGACTATAGTTAGATTTTACTTCTTCATCTAGTTTGACAATCTGTCTTAACTAGAGATATCAGTCCTTTTAATTAATTGTGGGTTAATGATATGGTTGGATTTCATTCTACCATTTTATTCAGTAGTTTCTATTTGTTCCACTTTTTACATTTCTTTCTCCTTTCTTACATTCTTCTCAACCAATGATTTCTCCCAGTTCATTTATTTCCTCTTTACTGGTTTTGAAGTTAAACTTTCTATTTTTATTCTTTGGCAGTTCTTCTTAAGTGTTAACATAGATATTTAAAAGAAAGCAATCTCTGTCCTCCTGGCAAACAACACAAGCATTTCCAAATGCTTTTTAACGCCAATCTCCCTTGTGGCTTGTATGCTATTTTAGCTACACATTACTACAATATTTGTTTAATAAACACCAAAAATTAGAGATTATTTTTATTATACAGTCTATGTTTGTTTCAATTTTACCCATCTACCATTTTCTTTGCTTATCATTCCTTTCTGTCTCTCAGTCAGTGGGTTAAAACAGTGATTCTTCACCCTAGCTGCACATTCAAATTACACGGTAAATAATAAATTCTAAAAGAGGCCCAAGCACAGCATACTTCAGAAGCTCACCCAGATGAAGCTAATACACAGCCAGGGCTGAGAACTACTGCCTCTAGTTCCTTAAGTAATGGGCCACCGGTAGTAAATTCTGCTGATCTGACAATGTCTTTATTTCGCCCTGGTGCTCGAAAGACAGTTTAACTATTCACTACTATTCACGATTAGTCTCTCTCGGCACTTGAAGTGCTCTTGCTCTTACTGTTGCTTTCAGTCTAACAGTCTTTGCTGTGCAGCGTCTTCAGTCTGCTCTGCAGCTGCTTGGTCTCTGGCAGTCTGCAGGTCTGTGCAGTACACCTCCTGGGGTCACATTCTCGTCCTTTATCCCGATGGGCGTGTTATGTTTTCCTGAACCTGAGGCCTGGTATCCTTCCCCAGTGTGGAGAGACTCGACTCCTTTTGACTATCGCCTCCTTCTGGACACGTTAAAGCTGACCTTCCCACTCTACCTTAACCTCTCCTATCCGTATTTTCTCTTGGATGCTCTGTTCCCATTTCTGGATAATTTCTTAACATCTGTCTTTGACTTCACTAATTCTCTCTTTAGCTGTTTTTAATTTCAGTTATTATTTTCATTTCTAGAACTTAAGTTTTTTTTCAAAGCTGCCAAAACATTTTTGATAGTCTCTCATCCTATACCTTATTCTTATTGTCAATTGCTTCTTTTAATTCTATGTACTTTATATTGTCTGTCTGCTAATTCCAGTATCTGAAGTATCTGAGGGTCTTCTTTGGCTAGTTGTTTCCACGAGCTCATGGTAACTTACTTCTATACACATTCTTTAGTTTTTTAGTGTAAGCTCATATCTGCTGGAACTCTTATCTATGGGAATTTTTGATGGTTGGTGGAAGATACTCCAAAGAGAATTTACACTGCTTCTTGCCTGACATCTGGAAGCACTACCAACCAAGGTCCACTTTAAATGAGAACTCTTAGCTTGTGGTTTTTCAGACCACACAGATTATGAATTTAGGCACCAATCTACAAAAGAACTGAGAGACTTTTCCACTCATCCTCAATTGGGACCTAAAATGGTTTCCTTTACTTTCTTGCAATACACCTAAAGTATTTTAAAACACCATTTCATATCTAGCATTTTTTGGGACACAGGGTACCCAATCTGTCTATGGCTGGAAAGAGAAGTCTGCATTTAAGAGTCTCTGTACAATATTTTCTTCAGTCACTTCAAAGGTTAAATTACTCTGAATTTTCAAATAACGAAACCCTAAGAAATTCATTGTAAATACGTAGTACAACAAGAATCCATTCAATTCCTTGTACTGATTAGTTGTGTCTATTTAAAGCTCCTATAGTATACAATTTAATGCAAATTATTACCTTTTTAACACTTGCAGAAAAATCAGCTACTATTTTCAAAATATTATTGGTTTCAGGAAAGTCCTTACAAATATAAGGTTCTTCAGCACATATTACTCTGATTGCCAGACCAGGACCTAAAAAGAAGAGTAATCGTGGTATTTAACATAAATTTTATGTTTAATATAAAAATGGCACTATTCACAAAATATGAAACCCTTCCAAAAATTGAAATCCATCTGCAATAGTAAGTTTTTTCCAGTTTTATTGAGATAATTTACATATAACCACTGTAAGTTTTTTAAAGCTTCATGTCAAATGTAGCTATTTTTCCACCCATCATTTTTTAGAGTGCTTCAATTCTCTTTACATCAATGATTTCTGTTCTATTTTTTGGTAATCAATATATTAAGTGTCACAAAATTCTCCAATAAAGTATTTTTAACTCACAGTATATGTGCCAATCTATTTACATTTTTTTCTTACAGGAATTTTCAAACACACACAAAAGATGACAGTATGATGAACCACCTTATTATTCATCACTCAGGATCAACTACCAATCTAATTTTAGGAAGAAGAGTATGCTATTAAAAAAAAAAATCAAACATATAACAAAAGAGAGTTCAGGGGCCAGCCTGGTGGCACAGCAGTCAAGTTCGCACGTTCCACTTCGGCAGCCCAGGGTTCGCCGGTTCAGATCCCGGGTGCGGACATGGCACCACTTGGTAAGCCATGCTGTGGTAGGTGTCCCACATATAAAAAGTAGAGGAAGATGGGCACGAATGTTAGCTCAGGGCCAGTCTTCCTCAGCAAAAAGAGGAGGACTCGCGGCAGATGTTAGCTCAGGGCTAATCTTCCTCAAAAAAAAAAAATAGTTTTTTTAAAGCAACAAAATCCCTTTTACCAATGAAATCTTACATAAGAGAAAACCCAACATATAAAATAGACTTAAAAAGTCCAGTGAATCTAACTGAAATGATGACCAAGGACACAGGACCACTTGGCCTCCTTCCATTACATTCACACACAAGCCTTTGCCAACACGTGAGGCAGGGACCGAACATCCTAAACGACTAGCCATGTGGTCTCCTGATGTACACAGTGCTGATCACCACATGGTGGCACCTTGTAACTCTTATGGAGGCAATGTGGTACTCAAGGTACAAGCTCTGAGGGGGGATTACGGGGGCTAGGATCCTGGCCCCAAAGCTCATCTGAATGACTTTTGGCAAATTAGCCTCTGTCCCTAAATGTCCTCATCTGTAAAACAGGATAACAGTAGTTTCCCATTGTGAGGATCCAATAAGACAACATGTATAATGCCTATAGCAGAATGCCTAGCACATACTAGCACTTAAGAAATGTTAACTATAACTACATTTTTTATTTAATTAGAACATTCTCTCAACTCATCACTTAATGACTATTAGAGAACTAGAAACTGAGGTGTAACATTTGCCCAAGCTCAGGAACTCATAGCAAAAATAGGTTAAGACTTTCGGTTCTAACTTTAAACAAACACCATATTTAATTATGTTTCTAATATGACAGCAAATGACTATTTAAACTGATATTTTTCATTTGTTCATGAATTAGTTACATAATGCATTGTGCAAAGAAGTGGTTCATCCATTCATACCAGTCAGCCTGGGATAATGATTTCAGAGAACAGATTTTTAAGCCTGGCTTCCATGGACTATATCATGGTATAGTAGAAACAACAAGCAAATCCCAGCTCTAACACCAATAACTGTGTGGTAATGTCATTAAAATCTCTGTACGCCTTGGTTTTCTCACCTGATGGTAACATGATATGCCAGATCATAGGGATGGTATAATGTTTAAATATAAATACAATGAAAAATGAGTTTTTAATAAAATGAAGTATATACAGTAGGTACGAAAAAGAACTTGTTTATTCACCCCCCCACCCTTTCATTCTCTCAAGTTACAAATTCCCTGAGAAAATAAATTATGTCAAAATTGTCTGAACTGATTTTTCTTTACCATAAAGGCCTAATGACAAATCAAATATAACTCAATTCTATTTCTTACCTGGAAATGGATGCCTGGAAACTATCTCTTCTGGAAGTCCAAGTTCTCTGCCTAAAATTCTTACTTCATCTTTATGAAAATCTTTCAGAGGTTCTATTACTTTTCCCTACAGGGGGGAAAAGCTAATTAATACAAATTAGTAACCAAAGTGACAGAAAACAAAGAGCAACAAAGTACTGGCTCTTCCTGTAGTCTTCTATCTTAGAGTAAACAATCATTTTTTAAAACTCCATCTTCTCAAGTATTTCCTCCTATGTGCTTATAAGTAATTAGATGAATATTTCAGTGATCTTATTTCTCTTTGAAACACATTTTAAACATAAACTTTTTAAGTATAAATAAATCAGAGCAAACCTACCCACCATTCTCTGATCCAGTTCTTATTAGAATACAAGGCAATTAGAAAATATCATATTGGTATATCAAAATTAAAACTCTCCAAAATAAAATACCATCAAGAAAGTAAAAAGACAACCCACAGAAGACAAATCATATATCTGATAAAGGACTTGTAACTAGAATATATAAAGAACACTTACAATTCAATAATAAAAAGATAAACAAACCAATTAGAAAATGGGCAAAAGAGCCAAATAGATATTTCTCCAAAGAAGAAACACAAATGGCCAATAAGCACATGAAAAGATGCTCAACATCATCAGCTATTAGGGAAATGTAAATCAAAACCACAATGAGGGGCAGGCCCTGTGCCCAAGTGGTTAAGTTCCCGCACTCCACTTCAGGGGCCCAGGGTTTCGCTGGTTCAGATCCTGGGCGCGGACATCACACCACTCATCAGGCCATGCTGAGGTGGTGTCCCATATGCCACAACTAGAAGGACCCACAACTAAACTATACAACTATGTACTGAGGGGATTTGGGGAGAAAAAGCGGGGGTGGGGGGGGGGAAGATTGGCAACAGTTGTTAGCTCAGGTACCAATCTTTAAAAAAATACCCACGATGAGATACCATTTCACATCCACGAGATACTTAAAATAAAAAGAGAGATAATTCACACCAATTAGGACGGCTATTACTGAAAAAACGAAATAGAAAGTGTTGTCAAGGTGTGGAGAAATTGGAACCCTTGTGCATTGTTGGTGGGATTGTAATATGGTATAACTGCTATGGAAACATTAAGGACATGCCTCAAAAAATCAAAAAGAGAACCACTATATAATCCAGCAATCTCATTTCTTGGTATATATCCAAAAGAAGTGAAAGCAGAGTCTCCAAGAGATATTTGCAAACTCATGTTCTTAGCAACATTATTCACAATAGTCAAATGGTGGAAGCAACCTAAATGTCCATACATGGATAAATGGATAAACAAAATGTGTATATACATACAATAGAGTATTATTCAGCCTTAAAAAGGAAGGAAATCCTGTCACACGCTACAACATGGACAAACCTTGAGGACCTATGCTAAGTGAAATAAGCCAGTCACAAAAAGACACATACTATATGACCCTCATTTATAGGCGATACCTGAAACAGTCAAATCCATAAGAACAGAAAGCAGAGTGGTGGTTAGCAGGGGCTGGGGACTGGGAGAAGAGGGTAGCTGTTGTTCACTGGGAACAGACAATGCAAATACACTGAACACTACTGAACTGTACATTTAAAAATGGCCGAGGGAGGGAGGGAGGGAAGCTGTATGGACAAGTTCTCGTAAGCTTTACCTCTTCTCTCAACTTCCTGATAAGCTCTGTGTCATTGTGATGGGTTTTGATGAGTTCAGCTTTGCCACTTGCAACCAGGGATGCACTTTCAATTAGGTCAGGCCGTAAAGTGCCTTGGGCAAGGAAAACCTCCTCTGGTTTCAGGTTCATTTCTCCAATTACTTCATTAGCTATCTATAACCAACAGGAATAAAACAACCTTTTAAGAGATGAATCTTTAAAAATGACAGCAAAACTTCATACTTTCAGCAAAATTTCTCAGAGTCCTTTTACAATACTGACCAGGAGAGGAAACCCACCAATTCCCAAAATAAACTCCTTTAAGAACATACGCTTTAACACAATTCAAAAATGTATGCAAACATTCCCTTCAAGAGACTGAAAACTAGCCACTGAAATACACAAAGAACTACAGTCTATTATCAAGTGAAAATACCCATTCTTAAACAGTTCCAACAATAGCCTGGCAATGTTAAGTATACATGTTTTTTAAAACATAGAACAGTTTCTACTGGTCAGTGTAACAGCAACATGCAGTAAAACTCTTAGCCAAAAAACCCAAATATGTACTACAATTCATATAAAAAATAGTACACATTGAGGATATTAAAAAGGTACCTTAACAAAAGTATCCCCAATGATTTTTCTCTTCTCCTCAGGACTTGTAGTCATATTTAACGTTTTGCTAATTCTTTTTCGTGGAGTTCTGTCTTCATCTGATATTGGCAGAGTTGTTGTTCCATTGTAGAAAGAATGAGCAGCATTTATCACTGGGGAAGAGAGAAGTACGTTTTAAACTAATATTTATGATTTTTTTAAAAATCTCCTAACAGGTCAAATTATAGAAAGAAAACCTAGATGGATTCTTTGATCTGCCCTTAATTTGCCTACATATTCCAGAACTACCCATAAACTACGACTAACTAGTCCAGACACAGGCTCTCGCTGACTTGCTCTGAGAATCCCGTGGCGCTTACTGAGCTCCAGCCACAATGCTGTAAATCAGCTGACTGCTTTCCCTCTTCTCTGCTCCAGTAGAGCAACAAGCAAAAGCTGCCATTAAGAAGCTCAGCCCCAAGGGAGTTGAAAGCAGCAGTTGACACACAGGGATCAAAGCCCTCAGAACTGCACATGACTAGTCTCTTGAAAAACTGATGTTTATGAACCTATATTTAGCGATCCTTGGCTATCCTTTTATATTTAAGATCAAGGTACTTAAAGACTGACTAAGATCTCTATTTGGTGGGCTTCACCGTAAGATGACAAGGCAGCTGGCTTTTTCACTGGGGGACCACCAGTGAATCTATAGGTCTTTCTCTTAGGCTGCTCAATTTCCTGAGAGAAGACACCACCAATCTCCTGCCTATCAGCACTCTGGTAGTTGAACGGAGGAAGTGGCAGGAGGGAGAGAGTCACCATTCAAGTACACAGATTTTTACTTAATCCTACTGTTTTTAATGTAAAATCCTACTTCCACCCTCAACTATGCCTGGTACTGATACATTCAAGTCCAAAACCTCTCCATCTACCCTCTCTAGAAAATAAAGCCACAGTCTTCTGGCGGGGAAGGAGAGTGGTAGTTTGTTCCTGGGTTAAGGAAAAGGATCTGCTTCCCAGATTTTCAACTGATTTGTTTTAGGCTCACCCAGAGAACCACGCCCCACAGGGAAGCCAACGCTTCCAATTCCCAAGCCCCCAGAACTCTTGCTCTCTGTTGCCTTCCTCCCCTCACCCCCACCCTAAGGTGTGGAGTCCTCCATTCTACTATGTCAGTTACCAGGGACAGAGGCTTTTGTGGGGTTGAAACTTACAATTTGGAGGCCCCCTTCCAGAAAACAGTAACAAATTTGGTTTTTAAAAATCACAATACTAGGATGGCTAACATGAACTTAACTCTACACAGAAATGACTGCAAATCACATGTATACCACTGAAGGTATCCCCAACTCAACTTCTTCTCAGCCTAATTCCAAAATGCCCATGGCCCTCTCAATATCACCCAACAGACAGCAAGTGAGAATGAAAAGACAGTGAACTTCATTAACTACAAATTATTCAAGTATCTGACTTGCAAGTTTCATAAAAATATGTGACCGTGTGAAGACACTACTAGGGTCCTCCCAGGATTTTAGAAAAGGCTTGGCTAGTGAGGAGTCCTGAAACTTAAGCTGCATTAGCTTATCAGAAAAGATCTGCTCTATCCAGCTGCTTCCCCTTCCAACATCTTGCTGAAACCATCAGAGTGCTGTTACCTCCTCTATGCCCTGTCCTTGTGGCATCACACTTGTTACACCTGTACTGTTACTCTAGAGATGTTTCAAAAGGAGAAACAAACAGATTTGTCTTCACTTCATGTTTAACTACAAATGTTCGTTTTATACTCAACCTTTTGGCATCAATTCCAATTAATTCAATAATATGTATGGTTTGCATCACTAAACTACTGACTTGATTTCACTAAAACTACTGATTACACCTTTTTTTTTTCACAAAGTTTAAAAGATATCCAGAAATGTAAATGCAGTGAAGGTCTAAGAAGTTTACTAGTGGCCTTAAAAATAAAAAAAGGACTAAAGACTCTTCACCCCTCTCCTCTGCATAAGCCTTTCTGTCTGTGAAATAATCTGTCTAGCTGCACCTGTTGTAGGAAAGGCTTGGATAGTCTCATGTATAAGTAATATGAAAGGTGGGGAAAACATAACTTAAAAAAAGAGAATGAGTAGAAGAGAATTAGAATGGTAACTTACTGATCTATAAATGACATTAGGAGTAATCAACAGTTTTAAAACTTATACTGGGATCACTCTTGAACCAGAAGTAATTATAATGTAGAAATAGAAACCAACGATGAGCTCTTTGGAAAAACTGTACTTGGTTAAGGCAGTGTGCTCACTTAAGCCCTAAGGCCAGATTTGATTAAACATCTCCTGACGTGTAAATTAACTTTTCTGGGGTTCATCAATACCTTTGACTTGAATTCCAAGCTTTTTGAGGGCCTCCTCTACAGACTGGCTTTCTCGTTTTCTCATAAAGCCATTATCAATGTGCACAGCAATGACTTGATCTTGGTTCAAAGCACGATTCAGCAAAGCTGTACAAACTGTGGAGTCTACTCCACCACTGAGTAAAACCTACAGGGCGAGATGAGAAGAAAAATCAAGCTGAGTACAATAAGCAAGAAGAAAATAAAAACTATCAGCTTAGGGGCTGGCCCCGTGGCCGAGTGGTTAAGTCCGCGCGCTCCGCTGCAGGCAGCCCAGTGTTTCGTTGGTTCGAATCCTGGGCGCGGACATGGCACTGCTCATCAGACCACGTTGAGGCAGCGTCCCACATGCCACAACTAGAAGAACCCACAATGAAGAATATACAACTATGTACTGGGGGGCTTTGGGGAGAAAAAGGAAATAATAAAATCTTTAAAAAAAAAAAAAAAAAAAAACTATCAGCTTAAACCATTACCTAAAAACACTGTCTGTATCAAGGTATGTATGCTAACTGAAAGACACTCTGAAACAGCACAAGCCACAAGGCACACAGCCGCCCAGAACTGTCTGGCGGCTGTTGAGGAAGCCAGCTCTGATTCTAACATTATTGACATCAACTTGTAGACTTTCCAGTGGAGACTGCTTACCAACACTTTGGATGTGCCCACTCTCTCTCGGATCTCTCGAATGCACTCAAGCTCTCTGTTCTGCACGGTGAAGGTCCCACTGCACCCAGCTATATCATACAGGAAATTCTTCAGTATTACTTTCCCATTTTCTGTGAGGCCAACTTCAGGGTGGAACTGTGCTCCATATAATTTTTTAGATTCATTTGCTATACCTTTATAGAGAAAATAATCACAAATTAAAGTTTCTTCATGTTGAAAAGACTCAACCACAGTAACTCCTCACAATTTCTTCTTCTATAAACGTGAAAACTGATGTGAATTAGTGGATTTTTAGCTAAAGGAAAAAAAACACCTATTACAAATAAAAGCTACACTGCCATGAACTTTCTTTGTAAAGGTCTTTCTTCATGTAGCAATTAATGAACTATATGAAGTGAAATAAACCCTACAGAGATTACTTCACAGTACCCTCACTTTCCACCCAGGTTACTTCAACTATCTCATCTATCTAATTCAATGAAAACTCAATTTTGTTTCTTGATCCCACATGGCTTTCACCTGAAATGTGCAGCTTCCAGTTTTCTGTATTAGAAGAACCTCATACATTACACCGGTCAGAATATCCTAAGTGTTTCTTAGAACTCACTGGCTTGACTAATATGGTTCTGAGAAATTACTGATTATCTACTGAGCAGCAGATGCTGGGCTAGATGTTTTACACGTGCAACTGTTACTCTGTTCAAGGCTCTGAGATATCAAGAATCCTGCCTGAACTGGCAGCTAGTTCAGGAGTTAAATCAGGCCTGCCAGGCTCCCAAACCCACACCCATTCTACTACACCAGGGAACCTCACACTTTCTTACTTGGCTTCTAAGACATCAGTCTCATTTCATTTCTTATTTCATTGTCTGCTCCTTCTGAATCAGCTTTGTCGGTTCCTCCTCCTATTATCCATCTCTACATATGAAAAGTCACTCAGTATTCAGTAATTAAATCTCTTCTCTATACATCACGAGTCATCTCAAATTCTCATGACCTTAAATTTTACCCATATGTTGATAACCCTCAAATTTGTACCTCCAGCCCAGTTTTCTCCTCTACATCCCTGGTTCACATATATAATCGCCCACTCACACCTTCATTTCAGTGTTTAATAAGGCACCATCAATTTAATATGCAAACCCAGACTCCTGCATTCTTTCCCATCAGGTAAACAGAAACTTCATCCTTCTGGTTACCTGGGCCAAAACACTCAGGAGTTAAAACTTGATTCTATTCTCTCTTCCCCACTCCACATGCAAACCAATAGTCAATCCCTTGTCTCTCCCTTCAAAACATATCAGAATCCAACCTAACCTCGGTTTCCAATCCAGCACTGGATTGGAAGGAAGCTGGGACATCACCCTGCCCTAACAACAAGTGAAAGCTGACCACTGCCCTTGGAGAGACCGACAGGTGAACACAGAGAACCCCAACTCTCCGGAGCAGAGACCCATGAGGACAAACCTCCACAGAAACACTGCTGAGGCAGGAAAGCCTGAACTTTAAGTGACAAATTGCTGGAGGCTCAGTATGGACCAATCTGAGAGACAAAAACTCCAGGAGGACACAGGCATCAGGGGCACCCACCCTTTTATGAATTTTATCTCCAGTAGCCTGACCAAGTTCTCCCAGTGAATACTAGAGAAAAATCCCCTCATGGTTCCAACAGGTGGAGGGTTAGGGTTAGGAACCGTTCTGAAATACACTAGACCATTCTGTTCTTCTTAACAAGGTGTCCTCATGAGAGAAACTATTTAACCAGCCTAACTGACCTAGGAGAAGTGCAATAGCCAACTTCAGCCCACTCTAGTCATCCTGTCCCATCTAACGGGGGGAAAAAGCTGAGGAGCACTTGTGAAGTCCATAGCCCAGGGCCCCAGGCTCACGAAGACACTGAGCCCTAGTCATAAGACTATGGAACACTCCCCCCACACACACCCCTCACCATCACATACTTAAAGGCCTATTTATAGCAATTCCTTTTACCCACTACATCATGTCTGGATACCAACAAAAAACTATAAGGCATACCAAAAGGCAAAAAATACCATCTGAAGAGAGAGAGCAAGCATCAGAACCAGACTCTGATATAACAGGGATGTGGGA
Source organism: Equus quagga (assembly GCF_021613505.1). Lineage (NCBI taxonomy): Eukaryota > Metazoa > Chordata > Mammalia > Perissodactyla > Equidae > Equus > Equus quagga. The sequence continues at coordinate 186,096,095 of NC_060267.1, read as the reverse complement.
ATTATCAGACCAGGAATTTAAAACAACTGTGATCAAGGAGCCAAGGGCTCTAATGGACAAAGCAGACAGCATGCAAGAACAGATGGGGAGAGTGAGCAGAGAACTGGAAACCCTAAAAGGCACCAAAAAGAAATGCTAGCATCACAAACAGTGTAACAGAAATGAAGAGTGCCTTTCACAGACTTAGTAGTAGACTGGACGTGAACAAGGAAATAATCTCTAAGCTAGAGGATATCTCAATAGAAATGGCCAAAACTGAAAATGAAAAAGGAAAAAACAGAATATCAAAGAATTGTGGGACAAGTACAAAACGTGTAACATATGCATAATGGAAATTCCAGATGGAGAAGAAAGAGAAAGGAACAGAAGAAATATTTGAAACAATAATAAATGAGAATTTTCCCAAATTAATGTCAGATACCAAACCACAGATCCAGAATCTTAGAAAACACTGAGTAGAATAAATACAAAAAAAATTACACCTAGGCATATCATTTTCAAACTACAGAAAATCAAAGATAAAGAAAAATCTTGAAAGAAGCAAGAGGAAATAAACACCTTACCTATAGAGGAGCGAGGATAAGAATTATATCCGGCTTCTCAGAAACCATGGAAAGCAGAAGAGAATGTAGTGAAATATTTAAAATGTTGAGAGAAATAAACATTCTTCTTAAGCGTACATGGAACATTCTCCAGAATAAATCATAACGTTCGGCCACAAAACAAATTTAAGAAGATTAAAATCATATCAAGCACCTTTTCCAAGCACAATGTTATGAAACTAGAAATCAATTACAAGAAGAAAACTGGAAAATTCACAAATAGGTGGATATTAAGCAACATGCTCATGAAAAACCAATGGGTCACAGAAGAAATCAAAAGAAACTTAAAAAATCTTGAGATAAATAAAAATGGAAATAACCAAAACTCATGGGATGCAGCAAAAGCCATTCTAAGAAGGAAGGCTACAGTGATAAACGCCTGCATCAAGAAAAAAGATCTCAAACAACCTAACTTTATACTTCAAGGAACCAGAAAAAGAACAAACTAAGCCCAAAGTTGATACAAGGAAGAAAATTAAAAGATCAGAGCACAAATAAACGAAAGAGACTAAAAAGACAAAAGAAAAAATCAATGGCACTAAGAGCTGGGTTTTGAAAAGATAAACAAAATAGACAAAACTTTAGCCAGATTTACCAAGGAAAAAAAGGAGAGGACTCAAGTAAATAAAATTATAAATGAAAGGAAACATTACAACTTGTACCACACAAATATGAAGGATCGTAAGAGACTACTATGAACTATTATTTGCCAACAAAATGGACAACCTAGAAGAAATGTGATAAATTCCTAGAAACACGTAACCTACCAGGACTAAATCATGAAGAAATAGAAAATCTGAATGGACTAATTACAAGTAAGGAGACTGAATCAGTAATCAAAAACCCTGCAACAAAATAAAGTGCAACACCAGATCGCTTCACTGGCAAATTCTACAAAACATTTAAAAAAGAACGAACACCAACCCTTACTGAACTCTTCCAAAAAACAGAAGAGGAGGGAACACTTCCAAACCCATTCTATGTGGTCAGCAAGCCTGATACCCAAGTGAGACAAGGACACTACAAGAAAACAAAGTTACAGGGGCCGGCCCCATGGCTGAGTGGTCGAGTTTGCACCCTCCACTTAAGAGGCCCAGGGTTTTGCTGGTTTGGATCCTGGGCATAGACATGGTACTGCTCATCAGGACATGCTGGGGTGGCATCCCACATAGCACAGCCAAAAGGACCTACAACTAGAATATACAACTATGTACTGGGGGCTTTGGGGAGAAGAAGAGAAAAAACATTGGCAACAGATGTTAGCTCAGGTGCCAATCTAAAAACAAAAGAAAACGGAACAGTTACAAGCCAATATCCCTGATGAACACAGACACAAAAATCCTTAACAAAATATTAACAAACAGAATTCAACAATACATTAAAAGGATCATATACCATGACCAAGTAGAGCTTATAACAGGGATGAGAAGATGGTTCAACATCCACAAATCAATGTACACCACATTAACAAAATGAAGGATAAAAATTGTATGCTCATCTCAATAGATGCAGACAAAGCATTAGAGAAAATTCAACATCCATTCATGATCAAAACTCTCACCAAAGTGGGTATAGAGGGAACATATTTCAACATCATAAAGGCCACACAGGACTAACCCACAGTTAACATCATACCAATGGTCAAGAACTGAAGGCATTTTCTCTAAGATCAGGAACAAGACAAGGATGCCCACTCTGGCTACTTTTATCCAACATAGTACTGGAAATCCTAGTCACAGCAATCAGGCAAGGAAAAGAAAAGAAAGGTCTCCAAGTCAGAAAATAAGAAGTAAAATTGTCTCTATTTGCAGATGACATGATATCATATAGAAAACCCTAAAGGCTCCACCAAAAAAACTTAACTAACAAATGATTTCAGTAAGGTTGCAGGACAGAAAAATCAACATACAGAAATCAGTTGTGTTTTTATATACCAAAAACGAACTATTAGAAAGAGAAATTAAGAAAACATTCCCATTTACAATAGCATGAAAAAGAATAAAATACTTAGGAATAAATTTAACCAAGGAGGTAAAAGACTTGTACACTGAAAACTATGATACTGATGAAAGAAACTGAAGAAGGCACAAATAAACAGAAAGATATTCCACGTTCATGGATGGAAGAATTAATATTGTTAAAATGTCCCTTCTACCCAAAGCAATCTACAGTATCAATTCAACTCTATCAAATTTCAATGGCTTTTTCAGAGAAAGAGAAACAACTCTAAAATTGCTTGGAACCACAAAAGCTCCCAAATAACCAAAGCAATCTTGAAAAAGAACAAAGCTGGAGGCATCACACTTCCTGATTTCAAAGCTATATTATGAAGCTATAGTAATCAAAACAGTATGGTACTGACACAAAAACAGACACATGGTCCAATGGAATAGAACTGAGAGCCCAGAAAATAAGCCCACGCATATATGATCAATTAATTTACAACAAAGGAGCCAGGAAAATACAATAGGGAAAGAACAGTCTCTTCAATAAATGGTGTTGGGAAAGCTGGACAGCCACATGCAAAAGAATGAAACTGGATCCCTACATTACACCATATACAAAATTCAACTCAGAATGGATTAAATACTAAAACGTAAAACCTTGAAATCATAAAACTCCTAGAAAAGTTCCTTGACAATGGCCTTGGCAATGATTTTTTGGATTTGACACCAAAAGCAAAGGCAACAAAAGCAGAACTGAACTAAAAAGTTTCTGCACATCAAAGAATACCATCAACAAAAAGAAAAGACAACCTATGGATTGGGAGAAAATATTTGCAAACTACAGAGCCAAGAAGAGGTTAATAGCCAATATATACAAGGAATTCATATAACTCAACAGCAAAAAACACAACTCAATTAAAAAATGGGCAAAGTACCTGAATAGACATTTTTCCAAAGACCTACAAATGGCCAACAGGTACATAAAAAGGTGATCAACATCACTAATCATCAGGCAAATGCAAATCAAACTCACAATGACATACCACCTCACAGCTACTAGGACTTCTATTATCAAAAAGACAAGATAACAGGACCCAGGCCAGTGGCTTAGTGGTTAAGTTTGCACACTCCACTTTGGTGGCCTGGGGTTCACAGGTTCAGATCCGGGCTGAGCACCTACATACTGCTCATCAAGCCGTGCTGAGGAGGCATCCCAAAGAGAAGAACTAGAATGACTTACAACTAGGATATACAACTATGTAATAGGGTTTTGGGGAGAAAAAAAAAGAGGAAAATTGGCAACAGATGCTAGCTCAGGGCCAATCTTCCAAAAAGAAAAAAGAAGAAAGAAACTAGCCACTGATTTGAAAAACCTCTGATTGTTTAAAAAGAAAAAACATAAGCCCATCTACCACTGTCGATGTTTTATATAAAGTAAAAACTTTTCAATATGAAAACCATTCTTGATAATTCCTGTGCTAATGTATTAGTCTGTTAAGTAATTGCAGGCAGATTATTCAATTCAGTTTATCCATGACAAATCTTTTTCAACTTATTATTTAGGTGTGGCATTTCAAACAAGAACTTTATTGATAAATCCACTTTTTTCCTTTACTGATTTCCAGGATTAATGGTGATTATATACATTACAATTATTTAAGCAAACAAGCCAAAATCACAAACTGCAAGAAAATCAGGGGCCACCCTGTGGCCGAGTGGTTAAGTTGCCACGCTACACTTCGGCAGCCCAGGGTTTTTGCTAGTTCAGATCCTGGACATGGACATGGCACCACTCATCAAGCCATGCTGAGGCAGCATCCCACATAGGACAACCAGAAGGATCTACAACTAAAATATACAACTATGTACTGGGGGGCTTTGGAGAGAAAAGAAAGAAAAGAAAAAAAAAAAGATTGGCAACAGATGTTAGCTCAAGGTGCCAATCTTAAAAAAAAAAAAAACATCAATTCCTCTTCCTCAAAACAGTAGAGAACAAAACAATTTAGAGCATAGATTGGCAAACTTCCTAAAAAGGCCTAGAAAGTAAAAATTTTAGGCTTTGTGGGGCACATACACAGTCTCTGTCTTTTATTATAACCCTTGAATAATGTAAGTATCATTCTTAGTTCCTGCACATGAAAAAACAGGCTACAGGCTGGGTGCAAGCCACAGGCCAGAGTTTGCCAATCCCGAATCAGAGAGGTGTCCTGGGGTCTCAGTCTGGTGTTCTGCAGGTGTCCCAAGACACCGGCCCATATTCACCCAAGAAAGGAAGAAAAGGCAACCATAAATACGGCATGCGAGAAAGACAGACAGTTCTCAAATTTTTCTTCAGTTGTAGTAGCTGTATTTTATGTCTGAAAAACTTACATTAGAGAGAATATTTTAGAAAGTATTTTAGAGCAAACTATTCAGTGACTTCTAGATAATCCTAATATTAAATTCTCTTCATAAATTAATGGTTGAGCCTATCACATTTACAATATCTTTAAAAAATAAGTCAAAAACAGTACCTCATACAGAAACATATGCTTAGACTCTTCAGATACACTTTCAAAAACGAAATCTGCAGAAGTTTTAGAATTTTCACCTGCCACAATGTTCCCAGAACGTGCCACAACCTTGAATCCATCGGCTACTTTGTCTACGCTATCTCCATGGGTAAGCAAAACAATCTCTTCCTTCTGAAGGCCCCTAAACATACAAAAAAATAAAACACAACACACAGATCTCTTAATTAAACACACGATTAATGGATTCTTTTGCTTCTTATCCCCAGCTTAATGAGCTATAACTGACATATAACATGGTGTGAGTTTAAGGTGTACAACATGATCTGATACACGTATATATTGTGAAATGATTATCACAAGAAGGTTTGTTCAGCACTTCCATCGCCTCACACAGTTACACATTTTTAGTGTGGTGAGAACATTGAACATCCACTCTCTCAGCAACTTTCAAGTACACAATCCACTGGGGTCACCAAGCTGTACATTAGATCCCCAGGACTTATTCCTCCTATAATTGGACATTTGTTCTTTTGCTTTAGATACACTAGCTCATCATATGTGTAGATCAAGAAAATAGAAACAGCATGTTATAGTGCAACACTGCTGGAATTTATATTTGCTCTATCCATTATAAAGCCACTGAAAGAATATTAAATCTCAAAAAAGGCAATCCATAAAAACTGAAAACAAATATATAAAGTTGGTAGTATAACCACACACACAAATATAATTTCAAGAGGCTATAAAATTTCAACATTATATCTTTATTAGGATTTATCTTAAGAACAGAAGAAATTAATGGCATCGATGCAAACATATTTAAGTAACATTAATCAAATGCAACATGTGGACTTTCTCTCAACCCTGATTCAAACAAATCAACCATAAAAAGACATTTTTACATTATGGGAAAATCTGAATGAGCACTTGATATTAAATAATATTAAGAAATAAAAAATTAAAAATAAAGCAAGAAGATAAAGTACATTAAAGCCAAAAGGATGTTTTGGGGTTCTTGCTGTCATCACTGCTATTTAGGATTAGTGTAGGGTATGAGTGAGTCCCAAACTTTTAGAACTAGAAAGACAGAAAACTTTAAATCTCAACCAGATCTCGCAGCAGCACATACCACCAGCAAGGTTCCTGAAGCAGTTCTCAAGAGCAGTCACCTGAGACACAGACGAACGTGCACAACAGCTCTCCCTCAGGAGGTGGAGCAAGCACTGGACTGCAAACACTACTGGGCTTCAGTTCATAGAAGTATTTTGAGCAACTGTGGCTTTTTAAATTAATCTCCTTTGAAAAATGAGAATGTTTGAACACAGATACACTTATCTTTACTCTTCCTCAATAAAGCCAGCCACAGCCACTTTTGTGTAAAAACTGGGATTATAACTCCTTTTTAGATAAAAATAAGTTCATAACTTGGATTTTTAAATTTATGATCTGTTCAATTTGGAGAAAACTATTCATTAAGAATTTAGGGGCCAGCCCCAGTTGCCTAGTGGTTAAATTCAGCAGGCTCCACTCCAGTGGCCTGGGTTCAGCTCCCAGCTGCAGACCTACACCCGACTCTGTTAGCAGCCATGCTGCGCTGACAGCCCACAGAGTTTAAAAAAAAAAAAAAAAGAGGAAGATTGGCATGGATGGATGTTTGCTCAGGGCAAATCTTTCTCAGCAAAAAAAAAAAACAATAATTTAGGCATAAGTCAATGAAGCCTTTAAGAATACGTGTTAATAAACAAAACAAACCTGCAACTAAAAATAGCAGTTAAAAGGAATAATAAAAATAATCACACATGCTCATTAGTTGACATCACCCTGCATTTTACAGATTTAATACAGTTAGGGTGAAATGTGATTTTAAAATAAAAATAACATTTTGGTCAAAATGAAGCAAGTAAGTAACTCTACCAATAGTCCACCAAAATGGGCTCTATCCAAAACAGGGGAAAACTACCCCCCAAAATGCAAATAATCAAAACATAAGTTTTCTGGTCTTCCCAAAAAATGAATGAAAATTCAGGGATTTTTTTTTTCTTTAGTAACACAGAAGATAAACAATTCTAGGAAGCTACTGAACAGCTCATTCACCAATTTTTAAACAGATTACAGCTACAGCACCAAATCTACTGTCATCCAGAAACAAAATTAATCAATACATTCACTGTTAAAGACCGTGCTCCAGCTACCATCACGCTCAGGTACAGCAGAGGAAGTGAGGAGGAGGGAAATACAACACATACTCAGTAATGAATCCAACAGATGGGCAGCAAGATGTGGTGGGGGAAGAGGAAGACAATGCATCTGGTAGATGCAGGACAGTTTAAAACACTGTCCATTTCCCACATCTGGCACACTAACATTTAGAATCACACTCCACCCAAGAGTGAAAAGGGGAAAGCAGAAAGGCTGGCATCACAATGTGCAATTCCACAGAAGACTGCACAGGTGCTTTCAAATGATGTCCCAAGTGCTTTCCTCACTCCTAACTAGTGTCACTACCTTCCTCTGCTGTCCTGACACTCAAATGGAAGACAAATACGACAATTACACCCTTGGCCACTGTGGCCTTAATTTTGTCTAAGAATTACAGATTCTCCAATATTGAAGACCAACAGTCCCAACTTTAAATTGGTCTACTACTATTCGTATTCATTTAAAAATATCTATAATACCTGAATAATGAACATGTGTTATCCACACTAATACTGAAGACTCCATCTTCTCTAACACTTTTTTTGTGCACAGTACCTCCAAATACCTTATTCATCATCTGTTCAAAGAGAAAATAAATTGCTGTTAACATAAATCAAAAGAAAATTATCCAATTATTTTCTTATGCTAATTTAACAATTTACATTCCTCGTTTTTCAAGATATGTTATGTCTATGCCCCCAAAAAGGGGGGAGTTAGATAAATGTAGCTAACTTGATATTATTATATACAATTACAGTTATTAAGAGGGACAGTCATAAAACAAAACTATATTAGAAATCTGACCTGATTTTAATTTCTTTTAAACACCGGCAGATTTTCCATTTAGTGTACTTTAATTAATTCATTTGTTAAAAAGACATTTCTTTAATACTTACATCTGAGTTTAATCTACAAGAATTTTAAAAGGTACCTTGAGCTTAGAAAGAGCTGGAGTAGACAACAAGAACAGCTGTGATATTAAAACTAGACAGGTATAAATTCTTCCACACTATTTAATCTTTGGCCCCCAAAGGAATAGTCGAAAGCCTGCAGAGGGCTGTGCTGTGGAAACAGGATGAGCAAGGAAATCTGGTTCCTTCAATTAAACTTGTTTGTTCAAATCCCATATACATACAGACTCTCATTCCAAATGGTCTGTTCATTCTGCTCCTCCTTCTGTCAATCAATCATCGTTTCCTATTTATCATTTACATATGCCCAAACCCTCTGCAACATCAAATACATACCCACAAGATTTTTACAAACATTAAATCTGCGGGGGGTTTGGGCGTATGTAAATGATAAATAGGAAAAGATGACTGGGGACGGCCCAGTGGCACAGCATTTAAGTGCGCACGTTCCGTTTCGGAGGCCTGGGGTTCACCAGTTCGGATCCCAGGTGCGGACATGGCACCACATGGCAAGCCATGCTGTGGTAGGCATCCCACATATAAAGTAGAGGAAGATGGGCATTGATGTTAGCTCAGGGCCAGTCTTCCTCAGCAAAAAGAGGATTGGCAGCAGATGTTAGCTCAAGGCTAATCCTCCTCAAAACAAACAAAAAATATAATAAAATGAAATAAATAAATAAAATAAATCTGCACAGATACTACAACTCATCTCAGTATGTCTGTTCTACGACAGGTGTCATAAGGTATCTGCCATAACAATGCATGATGCAGGTTGACCTAGCCTCCAACAGAAAAGCAGGCAGAAGGCCAGATAAATGTTCATTCATGTGCAGTGGCATTTTCTTCAAAACCATCAGCAAATGCTGCCCTCTACATTCTCCTCTTAGACATTCACAATAAACCTACCAGAAATAAAGGTCTGTGTTACATTCAGCAGGAAAGAAACTTGCTAACCCTTGTTTGACCCAGTATTTCCCAAGCTAAAGACTCAGACATACGACACTTTCTGCAGCAGGTAACTGACATGCAGTTTGGGAAACACTGCATGATAAGGAGTCCCCTTGCCTCTGGTCTTGCCCAGCCTGCAGCCTATATGCTAGAGATCCATGAATGCCAGCTATGAAAACATAAATAGGCCAGTGTTAGTGAGTGATTAAACCCTTCAATGGCTCTCTGGCATCTACAGCAAGGGTTGGTAAATTTTTTCTGTAAACGGCTGAAGAGTAATTATTTTAGCCTTTGCAGGTCCCACCATCTTTGGAGCAACTATTCAACTCTTGCCAATGTAGCACAAAATCATCCAGAGATAATACTTGAATGGATGTGGTGGTGTTCCAATAAAAAACTTTATGGACTCTGAAATTTGAATTTCATTTCATTTTCACGTCACAAAATATAATTCTTTAAAAAAATTCTTTCCAACTTTAACCATTTAAAAGAGTAAAAACTATTCTTAGCCTACAGGCCATACAAAAAGAGGCAGCAGACCATGGTTTGCCGACACCTTGTCTATACGATAAAGCCCAAGTCCCTTATACTGAACAAAGACTCTGTCTAATTTCACTTCTCACCTCCCCCTCATGCTCTACTCCAGCCATTCAAGTTTGTGGGTAATCACAAACCGACCACATTCTCTTCTCGTCTTCAGGTCTCTTTAGCCCCAGGGGCCTAAGAAAGTATGTGACCCAGAGCAGTCATTCAAATTCGCTGAATGAAAAATGAATGCTCTCCTCTAGTATATGAAGTATATACCTAGCATATACATGAAGCCTGTGCAACTCTGCCTCCCCTAATTTGCAGTTCTTAATCAGAAGACAGCTGAATGATCAAGACAACCAAAGCTGTTGGGACTCTATACAATTTCAAAGTCCACAAAGTCTAAATCAAAGGCTTTTACAAAGCCAAGAGCTTGCAGTAAAATTTAAAGCTATCTCACCTGTTCAGAAAGCTTTCCCGCTTCTATTCAGTTCCTGACTATGCTGCAATCAGCTAAGTGTGTGTTTGTGGAAAGAGTGGATAAGTTCACACGTAATAAAACAGTTTACTTTGTTGAATTTTTGTTTTAATATTCTATTTGACTTAAGGAAATGGTTTTCATTATGGATTCCCGATAACCCCAAGGTCCTAAAAGCCTCAAAGAAACCCACGCAGCACTCCCAGTCCACCATCCCAACCAGATCAGCTCCTCCTCCATCTGTCTTATATGCCAAGGTTTTATAATAGGTTTAGATTTGGGAAGGAGAACAGGAAAGAAAGTATGCCAATAAAAATAATTTGACAAAACCTTGTGGGAGTAGATAGAGAAACCAAACATTTGTAATAAAGATGTTTCTTAGGATGCTAAAGAGCGAAGAGACAAGTCACAATCTAGAAGGTTATCTGCAATACATATAAACTGACAAAAGTTTAGTATCCAGCATACATAAACACAATAAAAAAAAAATACAAGGGCCAGCCCAGTGACGTAGTGGTTAGGTATGAGTACTCTGCTTCAGCAGTTTGGGGTTCGCAGGTTCAAATCCCAAGGACGGACCTACACACCACTCATCAAGCCATGCTGTGGTGGCATCCCACATAAAAAGTAGAGGAAGACTGGCAACAGATGTTAGCTCAGGACCAATCTTCCTCACCAACAAAAAATAAAAATAAATTTAAAAAATTTCAATACAAAAATGAGCAAAAATCACAAGCAAGCTTTTAAAGCAAAGAAGACACTAATGGCAAATAAATATACAAACCTTCCAATTATAAGAAAAATGACCATCAAGATTACAGTGTGATCCCATTTAACACCTCTTCAGAAAGACAAAAAAAGAAGAAAAATCTCACCATGTCAATACTTCACAGGGATATAGAGCAGAGGGAATTTTTATATACTGCTGTTGGAATGTAGATTGGGGGTAAATATCATCATTTAGTGAAGTTGAGATACAGCATTTTAAACCATGGTTACCCAAGAAAAAAGTCTGTGTATGTACAACACGAGAAGACAAGTACAAAAATAATTGTAGCAGTATTATCTGTAACAGCAAAAAAACTGGAGAAAGACCAGCAATACCAACAATGGAATGTATAATTAATTTGTGCTATATTCAAACAATAAAATTCAGTAGTGAAAATGAATAACTTACGATTAAATGTATTAACATGAATGAATCTCAAAACCAAAGCTGAAATTAATACACACAGTATGATTTTATTTATATAAAGATCAATGAGCAAAACTAAATATTATTATTTAGGAATATAAACATACATATAAAGCTATAAAGAAAAGAAAGGGAATAAACAACAAAATTCAGAAAAAGTGTTAGCCCAAGAATCTGAGCAGAGAAAAATATAGAGAGAGTTTCAAAAGTTGTAATATCCTACTTCTTATGCTGAATTGGGGGTAAATCAGTGAGAGAACAGGAGCAGTGAGCAGGACAGACTTTTTTCTTCTAGGGCAAAGAACTACCAGGAAGCAGTTAGAAAGGCTCTGACAAGAGAGAGCACTTCTCAGAGAAAGATGGCACGTAGACACTGAAATTACCGAAATTTCAGGACACCAGAGGGGGCAAAGGCACATCCTCAAGTGAGACCTTTAGTGCCAAAATTACCCAACTAATCATCACTAAGAAGTGGCAGTCCTTCACCAATAGCAATACTTTATGGAAAGACAATAATTTCTACCCAAAGGACCAAGATCAGCCTATTCTGTTACCTACTATGAAAGTTCAGATGGCACAAAGGCAAAATTTTTTATGCATTTCACATGAGCAGGCCCGCCTCTGGCTACCATAAGATCCCTATTCAATGACAGAAAAATCTGGCCTTACAATTATACAGGGGACCAACATAATGGTCAAGCAGCCACTATCACTTAAATTAAGGAAGCATCTTCCAGATCTATTGCACTATAAGTGGGTCCTAAAAAATACCCTTGTGAGACTCTTCCTTAGAGAATGTTATATAGTGCTTCACAATACACTAAAAACCATTCAACTTAAACTTCTGCTATAGGATTAATACTGACTACTCTGGTTAAGAGTCAATAAATTACATAAATACATTACATTCTGGGAAAAAGGTATATTTAAAAAAAAAAGTCAGACAATTTCCAATGTTCACCTCAATTGGGATGCAGGCTCTTCTAAGAAAATATATTTGTTAGAATACGCAGTGGAAAAAGTCTAAAAGTAAGTTACTATCCAAGTCAAATTCACAATCACCATTTGGCTTTTTGGAGAACACTAACAGGGGGAAAAGACCCTTTTACTATAAAATGCTTGTTTCTAGATAAGAAAATATCCATTGTTGTAGATTTTGTACTTTACATATTTTTAGTGACCAGTATTTCCTCTAAATCAAAGTTGAAAACAACAACAATCAATTAGCAAGAAATGAAATCAGATAGAGCTGTTTTACACACGAGTGATTTCTAATATTCTGCTCTTGTATCAAGAAAAGGAATAATAAAATATTTGCATTCTTATGTGAACACTGATTGATATTTCTTGCCTTCACTGAAAGCTCCCGAGTCAGCTGGAAGAAAATCTATTGGTCCGTTCACTTTCTACCTTTCAAACAGCTTCCCTCTGTGCAATACTCCTATTAAAGCACAATAGTTTCAACCAGGTTGTTTAAAAAAGAAAGAAACTCATTCTGTTTTGCCCACTTACCAAAATTTTAAATTATCCCCAATCCAAAGACTTAAAACCACTCAGTCAGTGGGAGAAAGAATGCAACATCTTTACTATTAAGCCATACGTGCAAGAAATTGAAAATTAACAGGTAATTCTCAATAAAAATTAGGGAGGACCAGAATATCACGAGGGAATTAAAAAGCTGATCTTTTAGTTAACACAATTCCATTTTGGCTAATTAGGATCTCACACATCAATTTCACTTGTATTCTGACCCTGTCTTCCCTTTCACTTCAGTACGTGCTAAAGTCAAACAGGAGGCAGAAGGGAAAAAGAGTTCAAGCTAACGCACAAACATGTGAATCCACAGCACTACATTTATCTGGCTATTCCTATCATGGCAGAAAATTCTGAGTTTATAAAAAAAAAGTATCCTGCTTCCGACACTAGAAAAGGCAAAATACTGTAACATATCAGTTAATAATATTATTATATTACTCAGGGAATACTTCCCAGCTAACCCAATTTTCAGGTGATCTGGTTAAATAAGATAAATTGTTAAAAATTTTCTCAACTAGAAAATCATTTTGCTTACAATCACCATGGATAACTTTCCTTAAATTTTTACTCATATCCCCACCTCCTTAGTAAATAGATCTTAGTGAATAAATCATTCTTTCATAAGTGAGAATTTAGCATTTATTGGTTCAGTATTATCTTTCTATCATCTATTCAATAATCACATTCTACTTGTCTGGTAAACCTACACTACTTAAAAATAAAGTAAGCACAACAGCCAAAATAGATTTCTAAACATTTAACTCATAGAAGAAGAGCTCAACTCAAGACCTCAGTCAGTCCCTATTTATTCTTGCTTTTGATATAACTCCAAGATACATACTTATTAACAAACATTACCATGGAGACACCTCGCAGACACCACCTTAACCAAATGATCAATATAAACATCACATATCATGGCACAAATCAACACTGTGTGCTCCCTAACAAGGAACTCTGAAAACAGCTCAGCAGCACTTCCGTCCTCCTGCCAGAAACACAGAACAGGAACCTAAGAATGAGGGAACATCAAACCAACCAAAACTGAGCAATGTTCCACAATGTAAATGACATGTACTTTTTTTTTAACTGTCAAGGTCATGAAAGGGAAGGAAAGATTAAGGAATGGTTCCAAACCAAAGGAATCTAAACAGACAAGAAAACTAAATACAACACATGGTCCTGGATCGGATCTACGACTTAGAAAGGACATTAACGAGACAAACAATGAAAAGCGCACAGTCTGTGGACAGATGCTAACACTGAATCAATGCTAACTTCCCGATTTTGACAGTTGTACTATGGTTATGCAGGAGAGAGTCCTAGTACTTAGGTAATACAACAAGCAATAGGACACCATATCTGCAACTTACCCTCAAACAGTTAAAAATGCCAAGACTCAGGAAACTGAATAAAAGTACACAGGAGCTCTGCATAGTATTTCTGCACCTTTATGTAAATGTGAATGTGTAAATTTTTTTTAAATGGACAATGTGTTGTTGAATACAGTAATAACATAGTTACTTTTCTGAAAATAGGTTCCTACTCAGGTCAGTTCTGCCATACTAGTGTAGCATTTCATAAATAGTTGCAATACACACAAATGATCTCATACAACTAAATATCCTAAATACTCCAAAGACAGAAAATACCAACACAGTAGGAGTCACAAACAGAATAAAATTAAGTCAACTCTTAAGGCCAATTCACGGATGTACCTGCATGCCATAGCAAATCCCAAGAACAGGCTTGCCAATAGTGAATATCGCTGGGTCAAACCAGGGTGCATCTTCCGCATACACAGAATTAGGTCCTCCAGAAATGATAATAGCACTGTGGATTTAAGAAAGTGGGTCAGTGAAGAACCCCTAACTGCTCATTTTTACTCAAAGTCTATGCCCTCTCTCCCTTGTTCCACTGAGGGAGACTCAATACAGATTCAGAGACTGTTACGTGTTCGGTATATTGGAGCAGACTCAGATTCTATCACAGCTAGTTAATACCCTTCTACACAGCTTCATTATCTTTACTTTATTGCAATACGTGGAAGTCTACCAATTCAACATTCACTTGTAAATAAGCACAAACTTTCAAATATATAAATACCAATGTTTCTACCTGTGAAGGTTAGCATGCATTTGTTTCAACTGTTTTCTTCATCAATGGAAGAAGCAAATGAGAATTCTAAAGGGAGATGGAGAAAATATAGGTCTTCTGGGAGACAAGGAGTAAAGCAGGTCACAGGACAACTGAAGGTATTATGAAGGTCCTGGATGACTCTGAGCAAAACGCTCTACAACAAAGGATGGCAGACTGTGAAGAATTACCTAACTTTGCCTGTTTAAAACCTGTCCAACATTCCCAACAGTTTTACCTGAGACCCAGGAAAGGGAGCTAACATCTTTTGCCCCATACGCCCTGCTCTCAGAACCAGGTCTATATTATAACTTAGCATGTTACAGCTTACAGAGCCTTCTATGGATTCATTTGGGAGTCAAATATTATTATAAAGAAAGCAGCAAACTCAGGCCTATTCTATGTTCCTCATCTGACCACCGATAGGTCTAATTTGGCCCTCAGTATTCACTCAAAAAAATTTAGAACACTTTAATATTATGAATCTTACATAAAAATTCAGATTTCTGGTCTTTAGGAAAAAGCAGAAAAAAATCTGTCATCCTGGGCCTTCACCGTGGCATGGCCACAAGTAACTGGAGCCATGGGCAGACCTGCACCTCAGACTCCACGTGCTCTCCACCCTGACACACAGGCCCACCTGCAGAGCACAGGCCAACTCAAGCCCCTCACTGCATTTAAAGTACCCTCAAATTCATTGTAAGTTTGAGTTTTCAGGAGGATTACAATTTACTTTATAATTAGTGGCTGCCTGCCATGTAAAAACATACAAACTAAAATGCTAAGCTTATACTACATCCAGAAGAATAACATAAGTCAAATTCATAAAAATTGCTCTGCAAGCAAGGGCACTTTAAAAAATATATAACAATATTTAAGTGAGCTCAAAAGCCCCACTCTTTCAACTCTGTATCGGGAACATGAATTATGGTATATATTATGTCTGTTAGCCTATCTCCTACAAAAGAGCCTGAAGATCACCACTCAGATGATCAATGTGACAGCTTTTAGATAAAAATTCTAAAGGGATGAGGGGTTAGCCCAAAGGATAGCTATGTAACGTAGCTCCTTAAAAATGCAGAAGCTAAAGTTCTGTAAAACACATTTAATAAAACAATCAAGACCTCTAGAATTGTAGTATGTTATCTTTAGTTGTATAAAGGATAACCACCATGGGGCCCCAGCATCCCTCAATAATCTGCTAAACAACTCAAGGCTGTAAGATTCTTAATACTATTAGAAAGAAAAGGCAGTAGACTCAGGCAAGGATAAAACTTAAGCAGCACTTAAACCAATTACAAAAATTCTTATCTCAGTAAGTCTTTAGAAGAGCTAATCACTCATCCTGAGTCTGCTATTTCTACCCTGCTATTATTCTGAAACTAACTTGCAATCGCAAGGCCCAGTAAGCCATACGCATTCCAGATACCAATTTTAGGTATGAGGCAGATTAAAGTTCTAAAAAGAGGTAGGTTCAGATGTCTCTCATATCATAAAACTAATCCTTATTCTAGAAACACGGTGGTCAAACACGTGTCTCAGCAGAAAGGATTATAGGAATGAAAGCTACAACCTGTAGTTCCCACTCTACACAGAAAAGAAGCTCTAGGCACAAGCGGAACAGGAACTGTTTAGGGTCAGGGGACAGGAAAAACAATCAAGACTTTTACTTCCAAGCATTTGGCGACCCTATTCTAAACATTTAGTCTGGGTTAGTTTGCTGGGGAATTTTTGTTTGTTTTGGGTGGGAGAATGCAGCATGGATCTCACAGAGCCATTCGGATTTCTCAAACAGTTTTCTGATTCCCCTAAAACTGGTTCTCACTGGCCATCAAGATAGCTGAATTAGATAAACTCAAAGGTCCTTTCTGACTCTAAAAGTCTACAGTTTAAAAAAACAGCTGTTTTCAATCTGCATCCTGAGACTAGAACAGGGTTAAATTTAAACCTGCCCTTTATGGGGCAGGTTTTTTTCCAATTCATTCTATTTCAGAAACAAGAATCCCAGGATAATATATACAGGTCTACGAAGTCTTTAAAAGTTAGCCACTTTTCTAATGGAAAAAAATTATGTTTTTAAGAAAAATTAAACACATATTTTGGAAGAAACATAGCATTAAGGTTTAAGAGCCAATTAAGGATATAACCTGCAGTTGCTTGCTTCTGGATAAGGCTCAATAAAAAAAGGACATCAATTCCATGAGAAAAGGCATAGTATTAACCAGAAACTGTTGTTAAAAGGAAGAAACTAAATATATAAGTTGTCTGTCATTTTGACTAGTTCTAAGAGTACAAGCTGTGGAATTAGCACTTATATTAAGAAATCTTAAGACTTAAGAAATCTTCATACTTTAGAAACCAGCCTCTTGCGATAGGAAGCAAAAAAGACTCATTGTACACAGAATCCTTCTCATTTAGGTATTCTAGCCACTGCACATATTCCTTTGATCAAATGCTCTGGAATATGGATGAATGAATGACCATAACAGCCAAATCTAGGCCTGATCCAGACATCCTATAAAATATAAAATACTCAACTAAGTTCTTATACCCATGCAATCAAAATCTTTTCCTTTAATTTTTTAAAATTTTCCCCTATTTTTTTTTAATCAAAGTCATGGGAAATTTCTTGTAAAACCATTCCATGTCTTATCTTCACAAAAAAATGTAGTGCCCAAGCAAATTAATAACAAAGTATCTCACAGTCTAAGCTCAGCCTCCTCAGAAAAACATAAGTGAAAAGTGTTACCGGAATCCTTGCTCTTTTATGGCAAATGCTGGTGTTTCCAAGGGGAAGATTTCAGACTGCACAAACAGTTCCCTCACTCTTCGGTCTATGACTTTCCCATACTGAGCACCAGCATCCAGAATGACAACAGCTCCTTCGCAGTGGCGGCGGCCATCCTTAAGGTCTCCTCCAGCATTCTCCAGCTGCAAGTATTAACACAAATGTCTTCTTAATCATGAAAATTAGAGCTACTCTGAAAAACAGTGGTCATTGTCAGCTCCAAAAACACAGTGAAACAAAAACTGTTAACTTAGGACTTTCTGAGTTACCAATTCAAAACGCTTCTTTTAAAGGGAAGAGTCTTACACATATCCATATAGAGGCATACATAAACACTTTCATAAAAGCCACCATTTACTTACTACACGATACAGTCACCACATATGACGCATCTTGTGTGCATTATCTAATATCATAGGGTGAGCATACAACACAGCTGTGCCAAAATATGGTCCTGGTAGATGCCTGTTATATTGGCATTATTATTAATGGTGCCTCCTTCGAATCTCAAAAGCATCCCAATTTGGACAATAAATTATATGGTCACCCTACCCAACAGTCACAGTACTCCTAGGAGGGATATACCGATGAGGAACTGAAAGTTTGCTGCCAGAGTATAAGCTTGCCCAAATCCATCTTATTAATATTTTTTGTATTACCTGAGGAAAATGACATATATGCATATAACCTATACATTAAAATTTTTAAAAAGCTTTTTACTGTTATCTCTGCCAAGTGTACACTGATAACACACTTTTCTAGAAAGCAATTCGGCAAAATGTAAAATTTTTAACTATGCGTGCTGAAATATTTACCTGGAACTGGCTTCAAACAATGCAAGAGTGGGCGGGTGTGGATGGAACACGACTGCCAATGCAGTAAAATCACTGGAGCGGGGTGACAGGCACACTGAGCTTGTTTTAGTTCAGCCTGTATTCTGTTTATATTTTACATAAGAAAAAGCTTTAAAAATTTGTATGTGCCTTGGAAATCCACTTGGAGGACACGTACACAATACAATCCCATTTTAAAATATTTTGTGTAAAAGTGCAAGAGTGTTGTGCATGTAAGAAAAAGAAACATTTGTACAGATATACACCAAAATATTGAGAGGTTATATCGGAATGATGGGATTACAGGTGATTTTAAATCAATCTTTCTTTACACTCCAATATTTCCTAAATGTTTACAATAAACATATTTTTGGACTTTTTCCCCTCCAGTTGTAAAATTTGCACATAAAAAAATTTAAACCAGTCCTTTAGGCCCGCGTGTAACCCTGTCTATCCCTCTTCCCTCTCTATTTACATGAAAGAGTAAATGCAGACCTCACACCGCCACTAACACTGCTGCTGCAGTAGTGAGAAGCCACCTAGAGGGGCTCTGTGGGAGGGACCTCACCGCAGGCCAGGATCACCGAGATCACGAAAATGAAGGTTTTAATCATATCAATATCGAATATAGAAAAGTCAAATCACAGAGAGCGAAGTTTATAGAATATTAGTGCAAGAAAGGCTAAAACTTTCTCCTTTTAAACCTTTGCCCTTAGTCTTAGTGCACGCGCGAACGCACAAGCACCATGCGCGCGCGCGTGCGCACACACACACACACACACACTCCCTTCTAAGGAATTTACCTAGTTTCTTAATCTTTTTTTGTAAAGAACAGTTAAAGTATTTTCGAAAGACCACTGTTACAGTCTAAATTTCTCAGATTCAGTCTCATTATCACCTTCACACTTTTTACCAAATCCAAGTGCATCCAGTTTATTTTCACAGGACAGTCAGAGTTCTCACTTTGCATGACTTTGATATGCACACATTTCAGTGACCACTGTTTATACCAAGGCTTAGTTAACTAACACCAGTCCCCAACAGCATGGCTCAGTCACCATTTATTAAATGTGAGTAATTACATCAAGTACAAACTCGCTGCCAGCTCTTCAGTCCACAATCATCACATAAATAACAGAAGCGCATCATGATCAGTGACCAATCACAGCCCTTCTTTCAAGGCTGCTGGTGATTAGTCACCACACAACAGCCAAGAAGAGTGTGATTGTGTTGCCTCCTTGTCACCCAGTGAGAAATCCACACAACATCTTACACATATGGATAATCCAAAAAGGGGTCTAACCAACAAAGGTGAAAGTGCAGCAAACAAATGAGAAGTGACGCGCTGGAAGAGAAATTTGAGACCCATATAAGTGCAGTTACAGAAGAAATAGTGGGCCACGGCAATGCTGACCCTGCTGCACTTGGAGCAGCTCTAGATGTGCAGCCAGAGGAGCCGCGAAGGAGAACTCAGGGATGTTAGGGAGGAAAGCGGCTGCAATGAAAAGGATGAGAGTATCCCAGAGGAAGTAGCTCCAGGAAAAAGACTTCAAATTAAAGAAACTCTTGGAGATGTTTTAAGGCGCAAAGGAGAGAATACTGAAAGCCACAAAAGCCCAGGGAAGACACAAAAGGAAGCACTGTTCAAATTACTCTTGTAAGTTTTTTAACAAAGAAATAAACAATTCTCAATGTTTCTAATGTTTTAAGTTATACTTAATTTAAACAGAAGAGGGAGCACTATAAAGTTCTAAAAGTTATCTGAACCAAGATTCCTTCTAAAAATTCAGGAAAATTAAAATCACATAAAAGAAAAACAAAAGGTAGAGAAGTTAAATTCCATACAAAGCTACTAAAAGTTAAAAAAAAAAAAAAAAGAGTAAGGAATAGAATAACATCTCCACAAGAGACCAACGCAGAAAGACAATCAACAGATGGATACTAGAAGGAATTATTTCTAAATGAGCTAAAAAATATTAAGAAAATTATACAAGGAAGATAAGAAATAAGTGTTGGCGAAGATGTGGAGAAAAAGGGACCCTCGCGCACTGCTGGTGGGAATGCAAACTGATGCAGCCACAGTGGAAAACAGTATGGACGTTCCTCAAAAAATTAAAAATATAACTGCCATATGATCCAGCAATTCCACTTTTAGGTATTTATCCAAAGAAAACAAAAACACTAACTCAAAAAGATACATGCACCCATGTTCACTGCAGCACTATTTACAGTAGCCAAGGCTTTGGAAACAATGCAAGCGCCCAGCAGTAGATGAATGGATAAAGGTGAATGGATGAAGACTCAGACACTACGTCACTTGCCTGAGGACACCGGCAAAAGCCGGACTAAAATGTGAGTCTTTTCTAACTCCAAAACAATTAGCACTACAGAAGGAAAGTGCGTAAATATGCATTATATTTTTGCAAGACTATCTTCAAAATTATTTTATATTATTTTACTACTTAAAAGGAGTAAGCTTTATTACTTTAGAAAGTTTGCTTACTTGAGTGAAATAATGTTCTGTTGATGTCTGAGAAAATTATCATTATACTATATAAATGATACCAGAAACTGAATGTCATCAATACTAAACTCAAGTTGTTGCCCTTTAAAAAGACCTTTCACTTTTTTTCTTTTTTATTTGAGGAAGATTAGCCCTGAGCTAAGTGCTGCCAATCCTCCTCTTTTTGCTGAAGAAGACTCATCCTAAGCTAACATCCATGCCTATCTTCCTCTCTTTTTTTGTATATGTGGGACGCCTACCACAGCATGGCTTGCCAAGTGGTGCCATGTCCGCACCTGGGATCCGAACCGGTGAACCCCAGCAGCCAAAGCGGAACGTGCGCACTTAACCGCTGCACCACTAAGCCAGCCCCTCACTTTTTCTTTTTGAGGAAGACTGGCCCTGAGCTAACATCCACGCCCATCTTCCTCTACTTTATATGTGGGACACCTATTATAGCACAGCTTGAGAAGCGGTGCCATGTCCGCACCCAGGATCTTCACCGGTGAATCCCGGGCCACCAAATCGGAGCATGAGAACTTAACACTGTGCCACCAGGTCGACCCCTATAAAGACCTTTCACTTTAGAAGTCTTCAATTGTCAAAATAAAATTAAAAGTTTAGGGTTAAAAGAGATTTTTAAAACACACATTTTAGTGATCTGGGATACTCAATTACCCAGAATAGTCTGTTCACTATCAAGATACTCAAAGTTTGACCACATTTACTTATCTAATCTCACCACACCTAACAACTCTGGAAAAGCAGTACAATTTCTTCACAAAATGATCCAACACCTCCAGTACTTTAGAAATTTCAATTGACTTCAAAGGTTTTTCATAAGAGACCCTCATCTCACATCAGAGGCTGAATGAAGCAGGTGCCCACAACTAAAGGGGAGGCTCCCTAGCTCCTGACTTTACCATAGACTTGTTCTATCCTCTTCTTTTTTCGTTTAGAAAAATGTTAAACCTGCATAAAAGTTGAAAGTATGGTACAACGAACACCACCCTCCAACTAAATTAAACAATTAGTAATATTCTGCCACACCTGCTTTATTTCTATTTATATATACTTTTTCCTCTAAACTACTGGAAAGTAAACTGTAGATATTTCGCTCCCCCCAAAATTTTCGGCACACACCTCCTACGAACAGGGACATTCTCCTACGTAACTACAATACCATTATCAAATCCAAGAAATTTAACACTGATAGTATCTACAAACGAATTTCCCCAAATGTCACAAATAATGTCCTTTAAGGATTTCTTAAAAATTCCAGGGGCTGGCCCAGTGGTGTAGTGGTTAAGTTTGCATGCTCTGCTTCACTGACCCAGGGTTCCCAGGTTCAGATCCTGGGCACGGCACCAACCTACCCACTGCTGGTCAAGCCAGGCTGTGGCAGCATCCCACATACAAAATAGAGGAAGACTGGCACAGATGTTAGCTCAGCACAATTTTCCTCAAGCAAAAAGAGGAAGACTGGCAAGAGATGTTGGCTCAGGGCCAATCTTCCTCACCCCCAAAAAAAAAAAATTTCTGGAACCCTATCAAGGACCACACACTTGGCACATACACTGTCATGTCACTGTCTCCTTTAATCTAGAAGTACTTACCTGTTCACCTTTTTATGGTCTCTCATGACACTGACATTTTTTAAAAGTTCAGACCAGCTTTTTGTACAATGTCCCACAACCAGGGTCTGTTTGCTGGCTTATTTAGAACGATTAGATTCCAGATAAACACTTTTTGCCAACAATTTTACATTGGTGATGTTATCACGTCTCTGACGTGATACAATGACAAGGACACAATGTCATTTTGTTCCACTCTGGTGACGACTGACTTTGATCACTTTTAAAACATGCCTGTGTGCTCAAAAGAAAAAAAAATCTGATTCAAGCCCTCTCCCCTGCTTAAAACCCTACAGTGACTTCCCCCTAGAATAAAGTTCAACAAAGTCCAAAACACTTTCCAAGCCCTATTCTTTAAACTCTGCACAGTCCCACAGAGAGGCATGTTGTCTTCTCTGGCTGAAAAATCCCAACATGGATGAATCAATCTCAAACATGCTAACTGAAAGAAGCCAGACACCTGTGAAGTCACACTATTTCTCAAATTTCCCATTAGCCCAGTGACATGGCTGCCACTGTCATGGTCACAGTCATATACAATTTGATATAAAATCTCTTAAGGGGAAGAGATTCCCAAATTTCTCAGGAAATTTCCCTTAGAAGAGAAAGATGCACCAAGGGTTCAGGGAAAGAACTATAGGTGAACTTGGCTGAAAGTCACCTAGAACAGACGCTGGAGCTTTACGTAGCTCACCAGGCGTACCACTTCTCTATGCATTCCACGAACAGCTGAGCCAGGTCCCTGGAAAGTGCAGCGTCTTGTTACTCCTAGTGGTATGATTAGACAAGGCCTTAACATTTCAGTCAGCTAAACGTTTAAAGCCATCTGAAGGAGGACTGAGTTCTGGTTATTACCTGAAAAACTTCCACTGACATCTTCTGCTTAGATCAAGAAAGTGCTAGTATCATCAAAACCTGCAGAATGAGTTGTCAGTGGCCTGGGAAAAAAATTCTAGAAGTAACTGAGCACTCTCAAGAAATGCCAAATCATCAAAATTCTGGATGGTGTAGAAGGATATGTGGAAAAGCAGGACCTGGACAATTCAAGTCAAAAAGTAATTCAGAAGAGTCAGACTGAAAGCAAACAAAGTTTAGAAATACCAAAACTAATTTATTTCATATATACATGTCTGTGTATATACGTATACACACACACACGTGTCTTTTATCTATATATAAGTGGCATATGACTCAAAAAAAGTCTAAGTCTCTTACAACACACATAAAAAAATTTTAGGTGCAAGTACTGAATACAGGTGACAATTAGACAGTTGTTCATTTTATGTAACAAATGCATAAAATACCTTTAAGAAATGGTATTCTACCTCAGAAAAATCTAGCAGTCAGGAAACATCCTCTGATGCAGTAATACATAATACTGGACACGTTTAGCTGTATAAGCATGCTTACCAATCATCAACTGTTTCATGTTGCCTAAATTATCATCACTAACTTTTGTTCCATTTGCCTTATAATATTCAGCACTGTAAACAAAAATGTTGATGAATCAATTCTTCTGAGTTCATTTTTCTCTCTCTCCTTTAATCCGAGCATGCAACAGAACCCTACTGGCTTCTATTGGAATCCTTCAATCAATCACGTATAAGTTTTCAGTGTCCAGATACAAGTGCCCAGTGACGCACGTGTTGTCTCAGCTTTTCACTGCTGTTGGTTTGTCAATGACTTCACACACTGAGAAAACTCCTTTCTCTCACGAGATTTCAAACTAGTATTCATCACCCCTATTTGTTTCCACATGTTATCTGGGACCAAGCGACCATCATCTCGATATCGTTTTTAACTTAGTTATTTTTTCTCCTTTACTGAACCAATTTGTCCTTCTGATTAGAACGTGACCTTCTTTTGAATAACCATCTATTTCTCAATTCCAAATCCTCTTCTACCCTATCTATAAGGGGTCAACAGCTCCTTGCAAGTCCAAGTGGGCACCACTCCTGAGTATAATGAACAGTCTGAATGTACTATCTACACCAATGAATTAAAACAGTCAAGCTTAGACTCAGATACTCCTTCCAGCACCCACATAAAGATGGCCAGACTCCCACATAGACAAACTCTAACTGTGGAAGTGGTGTTGTACCTGAGAAAGATCTAGCAGTCAGACATCCCCTGATACCTCATGGCTGAGGAATCTTACCTTCTCAGATAAATTAAAAGCAGTTCTAATGGATTAAATTTATACATATGAACACTGGGTAAGAAAATAAAACCACAATTCTGTATTATCTTTCTCCTCTAACTTGAGGCAAAATAAAGACTTAGTCCAGTGTCACAATTTATAACACCAATTTTTAAACCTTTTGAAACCAACAATCTCTTTTTTCCTTGGATTTCAATTACCCTAAAAGAGGTCTTTCCAAAAAGTTATGGCAATGTTATTTAGTTGACAAACTGTATTTATGCAGCCAGTTCTAAATTAAATAAGAAAATTTGGCACTGTTGGCTAAAATCAAAGTACAATATTCTTTACCTGATGATTTTTAAACCCTTAAAAATTTTATTATAGCTACTTTTCTATTCAGTGGTAAGCATTAGCCAACTGAGGAACATGGTTATCTCAGATAAATCTAAACCACTATCAATCAGCCCAAAGCAACCTGCTTATTTCTAAAAGTTGGCAGGCTAAACACACGTACGTACATACATACACACACACACACACACACACAGACACTATTTCGTGACAACTATTGTCATAATACTACTAAAATACTGGAAGGAAAAGTTCTGCACTGTGTTCAGTCTGATTATCTTTGTTCAGTCACACTGCTCACAGGTTTTTTCTTTATGTTGACCTTCAGTTTTCCCAATTGACTTTGCGACTGACTCAGATTTATTACTTTAACAGAAAACACTTCTTCAGAAGGTGATTTCAAGTGTATGTATATGCGTAGCCTGTTCACATGAACAAGGACCAAAGGTTCTTTGCAAAAAAGTAAACAAAGAAATAGAAATAATACCTATTTATATCCGAACTTCACTGTCTCTCTTCAGTTCATGTCCCCATATCATCAGTATACTAAGACCTCAAGATGACATTTTTCACGCAGAAATAAAAGATTATGAAAGGGCTATCTCTTCCTAAATATACTGAGTTTGTGAACAGACTCAATTTTGGCTCTCATATAATCACTATTCCTAAAATACTTTTAAGAAGTAATTTTAGCTTACAAGACATCTATATGTTTTTTTCCTAACAAATAAAATTGTAAAGTTTAAGCAGTAGAATGTCACAGTTTCACAGGTATTTAACACACGGTCCATTTTTCAAAATGCTACTATCATACTTCATAAACCCAGTCTCATTTCTACATGTGGCCCTTTCTACTAGTCTGGAAACACTATTAACAAAATTGGTAAAAGGAAAGGAATCAAGCACGCATTCTTCCTTTCCAGTATGAACCCTACAACAAGTAACTACAGAATTAACGAGAGAAAGTTCTTTACAAAAGAAACCCA
Source organism: Equus quagga (assembly GCF_021613505.1). NCBI lineage: Eukaryota > Metazoa > Chordata > Mammalia > Perissodactyla > Equidae > Equus > Equus quagga. The sequence continues at coordinate 186,069,865 of NC_060267.1, read as the reverse complement.
GAAAGAACATAATTAGAATACCACCATTTTGCCATCCCTAGTAAAATAATGGAATCTAAGCTACTGTGGTCCACAAAACGACCAGTGCTGGCCTGCAAACTGTTACAGTTCATAACATGAAAAGGTACATAAATTTTTTTTTTAAAAGATTTTATTTTTTCCTTTTTCTCCCCAAAGCCCCCCAGTACATAGTTGTATATTCTTCGTTGTGGGTCCTTCTGGTTGTAGCATGTGGGAGGCTGCCTCAGCATGGTTTGATGAGCAGTGCCATGTCTGTGCCCAGGATTCGAACCAACAAAACACTGGGCCGCCTGCAGCAGAGCGCACAGACTTAACCACTCGGCCACGGGGCCAGCCCCCATAAATTTTATATATGGGATCATAAACTCATATAAGAAGTTGAAAGAGTAATTTTATTTCTGTTGAATCTGCAATAAAAATTTAAGGCTTTCATTTTCTATGTCTTAAATTTTTAAATTTCATTTGTCTAAAAACGTATTGTAGTTTACAAAAATATAAGTTATCAGTGGATTAGAAATTTTTAAAAAACTGGTTATTTACTGCAGATCTGTGAGAAGCACTGAACAACGTTGCATTTTTTAAAAACTCAGCCTTGTTAAATCCAGAGTGCTTCTAATTCTATTTATTCTCAACAGCTTTACTATTATTTTTGAACTCAAAATTCAGATTGCTACTATCAAATAAAATGGTTCATTTCTACACTTACAGTTTTTAAGTTTATAAAAGTAGCCTGTTTGCCCACAAACCACAAACTATTTCCATTAAAATACAGCTGAATACAGTACCTTTAAAAATATCCTTAAGGATAAAATACTATCATGTGATTTTTTAAAGTGTGTTTTACTATAGCAAGGTTTCTCTCTTCCTGGCATCAAGTAGCCTATTATTACACCCTAAATATTCCAAACTGTAGAAAATGGGAAATACCAAAAATCTATTAGGGGCATCATCTGACCCAGCAATTCCACTCCTAGGTATTTATCTAAGAGAAACAAACACCTATATCCATATAAAACTAGAAACAATCCAAATGGCCGTCAATGTGTCAAAGGATAAATAAATTCTGGTATATCCATATAGTGGAATACTATGCAACAGTAAAAATGAACACACTACTGATACACACAACATGGATAAATATCAAAAACATTATGTTGAGTAAAAGAAGCCAGAATCACTGTATGATTCCATTTAAAAGTTCAAAAACAGAGAAAACTAAAATACATATGGTTATAGAAATCACAACAGTGATTCTGCTGCTGGAGAAGTGGAGAGATGGGCTGCTAAGGGGCATGAGGGAACTCGGAGAGCGATGGAAATGTTCTATATCTTGACTGGGGTAGTGGGTACATGGGTATACACATTTGCCAAAACTCAAAGGATCTGCGCACTTCACTACGTGTACAATTTACCTCAATAAAAACAAGCGAAATAAATCACCTGTTAGTGACCTTTTTCAAACTGCCATTTCTCTCCACAAACTGAGAGACACACTACAATAAGCAACTGTTACCCTCCGCATGCAGGGGCACTGGATGGACAAGCTCTACTATGGTGTCCATTAACAAGGCCAACACTCACTCAAATCTAAGAGTCACTCAGTTACAAAGCCAAAAATCTATCAGGTTAAATCCACTTAAGTGGATTAATCATCCATTAAAAGTTTATACTTTTGCCCCTAAAAATTTTCACTCTAACTCAAACTATATCCACTCAAACTATACCAATTACCTTTAAAATAGTCTAACGCTGTAAGTGTTGGGCCTCATTTCACCTAATCAGATGTTGGAATTGGGAAGAACATACCTCACAGTCCATTACAATAATGTAACAGTATGAAAATGGCCCACCAAAATATAACACAGGGTCTCACACCAAAAACTGATCACATAAAGCAAGTACAGTAAAAACGTGAATGGTATCCAAATCATTCCATGAGGCCACTATCATCCCGATACCAAAACCAAAGACACCACAAGAAAACTACAAATCATTCTCTCTTATCAATATAGATGCAAAACTCAACAAAATTGTTAACAAACCAAATCCAGCAACATATAAAACAGGATTATACACCATGACCAAGTAAGATTTGTCCCAGGAAAGCAAGTTTGGCTTAACATAAAAAATAAATTAATCTAGGGGCCGGCCCCTGGCCTAGTGGTTAAGTTCAGCACACTCCGCTTTGGCAGCCCAGGTTCATGGGGTTCAGATCCCAGGCGCAAACCTACACTACTCATTAGCCATGCTGTGGCAGCAACCCACATATAAAGTGGAGGAAGACTAGCACGATGTTAGCTAAGGGCAAATCTTCCTCAGAAGAAAAAATCTAATACACCATATCAACAGGATAAAGAACAAAAACCATATCATCATCTGAACATATGTAGAAAAAGCATATGTCAAAATCCAACATCTTCTCATAATAAAAACATTCCATACAGTAGGAATAATAGAGAACTCCCTCAACCTGATAAAGAACATCTATGAAAAACCCACAGCCAACATCATAGTTAATGGTGAAAAACTAAATGCTCTCCTCCTATAATCAGGAACAAGGAGTTATGCCCAAACCACTCCTATTCAAAATTGTAGGTGAGGTATTAGCCAGGGCAATTAAGCAAGAAAAGGAAATTAAAAGCATTCATAGTGAAAAGGAAAAAGTAAAACTATCTCTATTTACAGATGACATGATGTTATATAAAGAAAACCTTCAAGGTTCCACTAAAATACTAGTAGGACAAGTAAGTTCAGTAAGGGTGTAGGATCCAAGATAAATGTATAAAAATCAACTGTGTCTCTACACACTTGCAATGAACAATTCAAACACGTAATTAAGACAATTCCATTTACAATAGCATCAAAAAGAATAAAATAACTAACGAAGTGCAAAACTTATACCTGAAAAGCCATGTAACACTGTCCAAATAGTAAAGACAACTTAAATGGGAAAACATCCTACGTGTGGGTCAGAAAACTTAATATTGTTAAGACAGTACCACTCCCTATACTGATCCATGTATTCAACACAATCTCTATCAAAATCCTAGCTGGCTTCTTGGCAGCAACTGATAAGCTTATTCTGAAATTCATATAGAATTTCAAGGGACTCAGAATAGCCAAAACTACTTGGAAAAAAAAAGAACAAAGTTGGAGGACTCACATGTCCCAATTTAAAAACTTATTACAAAGTTACAAAATCAAGACAATGTGATATTGGCATAAGGAGAGACATACAGATCAATGGAACAGAATTGAGAATCCAAAAATACACGGTCAATTACTTCCAACAAGGACATTCAAAAGAGAAAGAATAGTCTTTTCAAAAAGTGGTACTGAACAGTCACAAACAAAAGAATGAAAACTGGTACCTAACCTTACAGCATATACAAAAATTATCTCCAAATGGATCAAAGATCTAAACATAAGAGCTAAAACTATGAAACTTTTAGAAGCAATATAGGTAATTATACAAATCTTCATAATCTTGAATTAGGAAATGTTTCTTAGATGACACTGAAAGCACAAGCAACAAGAGAATAAATAAACTGAACTTCATCAAAATTAAAAGCTTTTATACATCAGAGAACATCATTAAGAAAGTAAAAAGAACCCCACAGAATGGCAGAAAATATCTGCAAATCATATTTCTCTTAAGAGACTTGTCACTAAATAACTCTTACAAACGCAATAAAAAAGACAAACCACCTTCAAAATGGGTGATCTGAACAGACATTTCTCCAAGAAAATATAAAAATGGCCAATAAGCACAGGAAAAGATGCTCATTACCATCGTCATTAGGGAAATGCAAGTCAAAACCACAATGAGAGACCATTTTGCATCCATTACGACAGCTATAATCAAAAATACAAGTGTCGACAAGGATGCCGAGAAACTGGAACCTCACACACTGTTGACGGAAATGTAATACTGCAGCCACTTTGAAAAACAGTCCCCACAGTTCACCAAAAGGCTAGCACAGAATCACTACACGACCCAGCAATTCCACTCCTAGGCACGTACCCAAGAAAAATGAAAACTTAAGTCTACGCGAAACCTTGTACAGGAATATTCACAGCAGCTTTATCCATGACACCCAAAGATCACCAACAACCCAACGGAATATTCACAGCAGCTTTATCCATGACACCCAAAGATCACCAACAGCCCAACGGAATATGCACAGCAGCTTTATCCATGACACCCAAAGACCACCAACAACCCAACGGAATATGCACAGCAGCTTTATCTATAATATCCAAAGATCACCAACAGCCCAACGGCCATCAACTGATGAACGGATAAATAAAACGTGGTATATGCATACAAGGGAATATTATTTGACAATAAAAAGAAATAAAAAGGAATAAGGTACTTAAACATGCTACAAGATGAAAGAAATTTGAAAGTATTATGCTAAATAAGCCAGTCACAAAAGACTACATATTTTAAGATTCTAGTGATAAAAAATGACCAAAATAGGCAAATCTATAGAGAAAGAAAATAGATTAGTGGTTGCCTACAGTTGAGGGAGAGGCAGCTGGGAGGAAATGAGAACTGATTGCTAAAGGATTTCTTTTGGGGGTGATGAGAATGTTCTAAAACAGACTGTACAAATCTGTGAATATACAAAAAACCATTGAACTATGCTCTTTAAATGGACAAATTTTACAGTATGTGAATTATATCAATGTTATAAAAATAATTTATAAGAAAAGTGAATGGCAGTCTACGTAGTGAACACAGATGTCGACTAAAATTTCTTCCAACGTCTGTCTGAAAACTTTCATAAAATTTTCAATCGGGGAAAAAAATCAGCACAAAAGAGTTCCACTATTACCAATAATATATCAAAACAATGATGTATCTACAAGTATTTTCATTCATATAAAATTTCCCCAATTAGTTAGAGACTGTTCACCCAAAATTTGCCTAAAGCAGAATTTTACAATTCTGGAGTCCTACATTTACATTCATAATGAGACTCAGAGAAAAACAATTACTAAAACTAATCACAAATAACAGACACAGTGAAGGTGATTTTAAATTTACATAGATCTCCATGAGTTCTGAGGGATAAAAAGATTCTGTTCTAGTGACAAACAGGAGTAACAGGGAATTTTACACGGTCAGGCAGCTTTAAAGGTTTGGGAAACATCCTCTGCAAACGTTACAGCAGATTAGAACAGATTATTTTACCTTTCCATCAGTTTCAACACTGCTGATTCTCAACTTTTAGAAAACAAGTAATCTGACACTCAATTTTTAAGAATTTTAGAATAACTCTCGGCACAGTTATTAACTTAGAAAAAATTATTCTATCATATACATCTTAGACTTGAATTTTAGTCAATTTTGAATACGTCACTAGAGAAATCAAGATCCAAACTCAGGACAATATGTGCTCTATAATTAGACTGACAATATGGCCCAGTTTTCCCAGGATTGTCCTAATTTACACCTGTTGTGTCCACATCCCATCTAGCTCAACGTTAGTCTCATGTTTCTCCTTTTTTAACATATCATAAGTAACTGCATTCAAGTCAGCTAGGATGGGCTTGTTACACTTTCACTTTCTACCTCCATCTTCTGCCATGGCTTTGTCCACTGCTGTGTGAAATGCAGGTGCCACGAACACAGTTCTCACTTTAGCTTCCGGTTCAATCTGAAAGCCAACCACTGACAACCCACCTCTCTTTCCTGACCCTTTCCTGATAAATGAAGTACACGGGCAACTAGGGGCAGCTAACTCTATCCAGCCTTGGGTGTTGACAGGAGAAATGTCTGAAGCTACTGCCCCTGCCAGCCACTTGGTATGCCTGCCAGTTGTGCAGAGCCATGCCTCAGCTTGCAAGATGCACAAAACCTCCAGTCAGCTGGGTCAGTGGGAAACTAAGTAAGGTGTTTGTGAAATATATGCAGGAAAAAGATGCTGTATGTTCCTATGCATAATGCACAGAGAGTAATTTGAACACTCATGCTACTGGAGTTTTGCTATTTATTTACTGTATTGTGTAAATCCACAACTGTTTTGTTTTCAAAATTTTATTTTATAGCAATTATTATAAATTTAAGTTATTTTAGCACTTGCTTTTATGCTCAAGTGCTCCACTTTAGACAGAGAACATATGGTCACACGACTATAACTAAACACCTTATTCCCTAACACATTATAATGGGCTACATTAGGGAGCATCTCCCAGATCCTCAAAACTATGAATCTGAAGTGATGGCAAGGGTCCACCAACGAGAAACTAATATGACATTATTACTACAGTAAAGCCATTTTTTGAACCATTGTGATTCTTGAGCAAATACAGAAACGTCTCTGTTCCACAATAAGCAAAGAAAAAAAATATTTTACATAACCCAGAACTATATCTGCTATATAAATATTCAAAATTCTATGAAGCAATTACTTTCTTGTTGATTCACAAAGTGCTTCAGAATTATCTATTAACCCTGAGGACTTCATTCATTTTGAGCATCTAAACAGAGTTCAGGTTAGAAGGATGCATGAAAACAGTTCAAGTACCATAACAAAGGAAAGCGTTATTGTGGGGAGCAAATAATTCTTCTTTACTTCAAACAGCATCCCTTGGAATATAATTCATTAAAGAGCAAACACATTTGAAAAGGAATAGGACACGTCTATACTTTTTAAAAATGCTTAAAAGACAATTATTTTTCTTAAGTGACAAGTTGGCCCAAGCTGAAGGCAAAGTCATTCCTGGAGGACTTTCAAAACCTTCCAAGTCTAAAAACGGAAAACAATAAAAACCATTCCTTCTGTCTGCAACAGCTCTTCCATCTCAGATGAGTATCTTAAAAGGTGGAACACAATCTGAAGTAAAAAAAATAACCCATTTTTGATTTTTGAACAACAAGGTACTACAGGGTTATCTTTTTTTTGAGCAAGATTAGCTCTGAGCTAACTGCTGCCAATCTCCCTCTTTTTGCTGAGGAAGACTGGCCCTGAGCTAATATGCACGCCCACTTTCCTCTACTTTATATGGGGGACGCCTACCACAGCATGGCTTGCCAAGCAGTGCCATGTGCACACCGGAGATCCGAACCAGCGAACCCCGGGGCCGGCAAAGCAGAACGTGTGCACTTAACCGCTGCACCACCGGGCCAGGCCCCAGGGTTATCTTTTTAATGATAGTCATTTAATTCTCAATGCATCAATGATAAAAACCTCAGGATATCTTTCCATTCAATTCAAAAACTTAAATTTAAAAATGGCAAATTTAAATTTTTAACTTTTGATGTCATTAAAGATTCTATATCACAGAATAATCAGTAAACTTTTATCAAACAATTTCAATCTAAGAATGATATACCCTGGTCAACATCTCAGCAAAGGTGGTGGGACAGGTCCCGTTCCTACTCCAACAAAGTCTGAAGCTTAGGGCCAAAGAGGAAAACTTGACAAGGAGCCCAAAGAACATTACTCTGATAATCCTCAATAAAAGTGGAAAATGTAACTATGTCTAAAACTTGACATATACACATACTATTTATAACACAACACTCAACAGCTGAAAAAAGTTTTTAAAGAAAAGTTGACTGCCTATGCTCATTTATATGAAATAAGATCTTAACTAAATAGTCTACCAGATCCTTAACTAAGGAAACCACCTTTGCCATGGATGGTGAACCAAAGTAGCCCTGAAGAAAAAGAAAGCCGGGTCCTAATCCCAGCTACGTTTTTTCAGTTTAGGAAGCTACAACACAAAGGTCCCTTCCAACTCTAACATTATATTCTAGGGCTAAAACTAATGAAAATAGCCCAAATGTTTTTACAGGTTTTAGGCCTCTCCCTAATTTCTATCATGGAAAAATGTTCTTTTAGAAAATCCTGACAAAAATAGAAATACACCAGAATAGCAATCAAAATCAGCTCTTTGCCCACTCTAACTCACGACCGGGGCTTCCGCACAACTGTCAGGCCCCACAGACGGGCGAAGCGGGCTGGGTCCGGCACGTGTCCTCCAGGCCGAGGCAGCGCAGGGTCAGCGGCAGGCTACGGAAACAGACACCTGCTCAGATCTCGGGGGGACCTCCTGAAAACACCTATGTCACCTACTTCATTACGCATGTTCCTCCATACCTAAACATGTTTACCTGAAAAGTTTCCTATGATCAAGGACACATCAGGGTTTAACTGTAGGGTTTCTTCCTCCGTAAGAGTACACGAAATAATCAGAGTTGACGAAATAACGTTGCTTCCCTGGCTTGCTCCTCTTGAAAATGCTTCCAATTCGGTCCACATCTACTTCTCAGTATAGTCTCTCACACACACACAACATACTTACGCTATGAAACATAAAGCACCTTGAAATAAAAATAAGTTAATGAGAATTCACCTGAGGCTCAAACATACCAAACGATCAGGATTCTCTTTAAAAGCCAAGTTGAACAAAACAAAAAACACTAGCTAAGGAAAAACGTGTATGTTGTACGCTTGTAAAACAGCTGGGGAACCGAATCTAGAACCCGATCGCTTAACTCTCCTCGAACCACCACCCACCCCAGCCTGCGGCCTAGGCCCGAGGCCCGAGGGCGCAGTCGCCCCTCCGCCGGCCCGGGAGGCGCGGGCCCGGGGCCGGAAAGCCGCGCTCTGCGCTCCCGGCGGGGACGCCCCGGCCGCGCCTCGGGCCTCGTCCTCGTGACCACCCGCCCCGCGGCCGCCGCCTCAGCGCGCCGGGGGCTCCGAGACCCGCTCCCAGGAGACGCCGCCGGACGCGGCCCGCGTCTGCGCCCCCGGCCGAGGAGCCGCGCTCCCGGCTGCGAGCAGAGCGTCTTCCCAGGCGCAGAAGCCAGAGCCGGCCCGGGAGGCCCAGACAGGGCGCGGCCGGCGGGGACCGACCCAAGCGAGCGCCAAGGCGGGCTCGGAGCGGCCGGCAGGAGCGCCGGCGACCCGCCACCGCCGGGCGGCCCCGCGCGGGGAGGGGCGGGGCGCGGCACCCTCGGGCCGCCGGGGGTGCTAACGGGGACGGGGGGGAAGGCGCGCCGAGAGCAGGCGGGAAGCGGCGCGGCGGGAAGACGAGGCCGGCCCGCGGAGGCCGGGGAGGCCGCGGACGCCCGTCCCGACGCCGGAGAGCCGGCGCGGGCCCGACACGAGCGCGGTCAACAAAGCAGCTGCGCGGCGGCGGGGCCCGAGCCGCGCCCGCCCGCGGAGACTGACCTTGGAGTCTCCGTTGCACAGGGCCATCGCGCCGGGCCGCGCGGCCGCGGGGACACGGGCGGGGCGACGAGGAGGCCGGGGCGGGCAGCGGGCGGGGAGCGGACGCGCGGAGAGGAGAGCAGGGCGCCTCGCGAAGCCGAATCCAGCCGCAGCCGCGCAGCGCGGGAGAGCAGGCCGGCAGCGCGCACGCGGCCGCCGCCTCCCGCTTCCGCCCCGGGCAGCCGCTGGGCGGAGCCAGAGCTGCGCGGCGAGGCAGCCGAACTGTGGACGCCACCGCGCCCAGTACACCGCCTCGGGGTGGGGCCCGCTGCCGGCCCCGCCCCGCCGCCCAGCCCGGTCCCGCGAGAGGAGGAGCCCGCAGCGCCCGGCCCCGCCCCCGCCGCCGGTTGGCCCCGCCCCGGTCCCGCGAGAGGAGGAGCCCGGTCCCGCGAGAGGAGGAGCCCACGGCGCCCGGTCCCGCCCCCGCCCCGTTCGGCCCGCCCGCGGGGAGAGGCGCTCTCTCGCCGGAGCAGAACGCAGGCCCCGGCCAGCTTGCGGTCGGGCGGGCGGCCTGCATCTTCTGGCGGCTGCGGCAGGCAGCGGCGCCCAGGGCGAGGTCTCCGAAAGCGGGGCTGTGGGGACGTCTCAGGCGCGGGCGCGGCCTCGTGCCGGGCTGCGGGACACGGGCTAGGCGAGGCTGCCGTGAGGAGTGTCGCGGTGACAGACGTCAGTGCGATTTGATTGCTCGGGTCCCTCGGAAGTCCTGCCGCGGGCGCAGAGTCCCCGGAAGGCGTGGGTCGGGAGGGCAGTCTGGAAGCGGGTCGCGGGACTGGTGGTGCCGCTCTGAGTGCACAGCAGACTGTGTTTGTTCGGATTGTTTGTGGGGAGGGGCCGCACTCCTGGCAGCTGCTCCTTGGCCCCGGTGGAGACGAGGTATTACTTTGAGCTTGGTCACCTGGAGGCCTGAGTCGGGTTGGGGAATAAATAACACTTGGAACGGCTTCCACTTAACAGCTTTTTAAGCAATGTTCAGTTACTGCCGTGCAGCCCACGTCTGCTGAGCCCGCGCTGGGACTCAGGCGCTAGTCCAACCCTGTCTGCCAGCAACTCATTTGCTCTGACCCATCCCCTGAAAGTACTGATGCAGTGTCGATGTTCTTACCCATGTGGATGCAAATAATCGATAGCCAACCTATAAATCAAAATCGGACTGAGTTTATTATGAGCCAGAGTGAGGATTATAACCCAGGAAGGCCTTGGAAGGCGGTCCGGAGAAGCGTGGGTTCCAGTATAGTCGCATATCTTTTTAGAACAAAGAAGATACATTAAACGCACCCAGAAGATATTTTCAAGTATTCAGTTGGAAACTGACAGGTCAACGACCATGGTGTTGGGAAAAGGACTAATCTGGGCATTACCAATAGGGCATAGGGGGATAACTATGCATTCTTTTAAGAGTGCATTCTTTACTTTCATGGTTAAGCAGATGTACAATGTATGTTTGATAGGCTGTAACTCAGGCTTTTTAGTTCAAGCCCAATCAGTTTTGAACTTGAATAGTTACCCCGTATACCTCAATATGTGAAAATCTCTTGTCACCTACTTTCTACTAATGGGAAAATTGAGGCTCTGAGAGGTAATGTGCCTCTGGCCCTCAGTTTACCAGGTGAGGCATACCTGCTCTGGGAAAGCATAGATAGTTTATTGTTGAAATATAGGAACAAAAGTTCCTAGTGGGCTTCTGACTCGTCGAAAGTATTTCACTTAGCCTTTTTTGAGCTGAAAAATGGGTGCATGAAATTTCTAAAGCCATGGATACTGAGTTCTCTTGGTAGTTCTGTATGAGCAACCCAGAGAACAGTGTAGTAACTGATAAATAAATGATGAGCAATAGGATATATATTGGACTATATGAGGAAGCCATTTGGTGTAAAACTAGTTTGGCCTGAACTTGTTTTTTCAAAATGGCCTGACATGGGCTGTTCAGCATGGAGTGTATATCTACTTTAAGTATTTACCATGTCCCAAAGACAAGAACAATGCCCCTAAAGATAAGGATGTAACTTCCCCTACATTGGCATTTCCTTAAGATAAGCCTCTCTCCCTAGGCTAGGGATTGATTGCTGACCTGCTGTGTTCACCCAGCTTGAGACCTCTTTCACGGAAATGCTGTGCCAGCCAAGCAATCTCCTGACTATTGTAAAAGGGACATTCCAATCATATGTGAGACATGCTCTTCGACGATATATAACCACTCCGGACACCTCACTTGTTTAGTGCTCCCTTCCTTTGTGAAAGGACTCTTCTGGGTTATATGGTCCTGAGACCTGGCTCTTAATAGATTCAACCCAATTTTGATTTATACATTGGTTATCAATTATTTGCGTCGACATAACCAATAGGAGAGCCTCAGCTTGGATCAACATCCACCTGTAATGCAATGGAATGGAATGTTCCAGCATTAAGGACTGGCTAAACCACATCTCTATTAGATAACGCCTAGTTTAAATATATTCTAGTGGTCACTTGTGGTTATGGCTAAAAATATCAGCATGTACCTGAATCCTTATACCTTAACTTCTTCTGCAAGCTTTGACTCTACTGACTCCTCCTTTTTGAAACTGGATTTCCCTTACAGTACATCATAGAGGTGTCTTTTCACTTCTAGGATTGTTCTTGGTCACCTTTTCTCGCCTCTTTCTAAATCTGTCCTACAGGAGGAGACTTAAGTATTGGTTTTCTTCAGTATTTCCATTCCTAAACCTCTTCTCATCTTACTCTTTACCTATATTTCCCTGGGGCACATGTTTAAAAATACCCTTAATAGGCTCTAGGTCCTGACAGCTCTCTTCTGAGCTCCAGATCCATATTACTCTGTACATCCCCAGTTAGATGTTCAATGGTGTATTGGACCAAATCAACAAGTCCAAAACAAAACTTCCCAAATTTCTGTGTCCAGTCTTACTAGTGAGAGGGAGAGGGAAAACATTGTCTTCCACTCATAAGCTGTAGGTCTTTCGTAGATGTCATTTATCAAGTTGAGGAAATTCCCTTCTATTACTATTTTGCTGACAGTTTTTATCAGGAATGGATGTTGCCAAATGCTTTTTCTGTGTCTGTTGAGATTATTGTATGGTTTTTCTTTTCTCAGTTTGTTAATATGGTAAATTACATTGATTTTTGTGTGTTAAACCAGCCTTGAATTCTTGGGATAAACTTAAAGTAATAATGATGTATTTTCCTTTTTATGTGTTGGATTTGCTAAAATATTGGTTTTGAATTTTAGCATCTATGTTCATGAGGAATATTAGTTTGTAGTTTTCTTGTAATGTCTTTGACTGGTTTTGGTATGTGGGTAATGCTGGCCTCAAAGAATAAAGTTAAGAGTTTGTGTAGAAGTATTATTTATAGATTTCTTTTAATGTCTTATACTTTGCAGTGTATAGGTCTTTCATCTGCTTGGTTAAATTTATTCCTAGATATTTTATTCTTTTTGTTGCAATTATAAATGGGATTATATTCTTGACCTCTCTTTCTGATACTTTGTTATTAGTGTATAGAAATGCAACTGATTTTTCTAAGTTCACTTTGTACCCTGCAACTTTACTGTAGTTGTTGATTATTTCTAATAGCTTTCAGGTGGATTCTTTAGGGTTTTCTATATATAGAATCATATGTCCACAAACAGCCAGAGTTTCCATTCTTCCTTTCCAACTTGGATTCCTTTTATTTCTTTTTCTTGCCTAGTTGCTCTGGCCAAAACCTCCAGTACTATGTTGAATAGGAGTGGCGAGAGTGGGCACTCTTCTCTTGTTCCTGTTCTTAAAGGGATGGTTTTCAGTTTTTCACTGTTACATATGATGTTGCCTGTGGGTTTGTCATATATGGCCTTTATTATGTTGAGGCATTTTCCTTCTATACCCATTTTATTCAGAGTTTTTATCATAAATGGGTACTGAATCTTGCCAAATGCTTTCACTGCATTCTCAGTGGGCAGTTAAACATCTTTACGTTTTCGCGCCCTTTAGGGGGTGGAAGCATTCCTTTGTCTTTTAGATTGTAGAGCTAACAGTCCCTTAAGTACACTGCTGGAGAAAGTATCATTTTGTTAGTAAAGTAAAGGGCTGAAAAGCTAAGCTAAACTATATATCTTCAAGAATAAAAAACAGAAATAAGTATAGACATAACCTTGATAGAAAGCATGCATATAATTCAGAAAATATCAAGGGTGTCGGCCAGCCATTCTTCACCGAGGGGCATCCCTGCACCCCTCGGCCCTTCTACTCATCAATTATTTATTATTTATTGCTTTTAGGAGAAAACCTCTATAACATTTTAACAGAAAGCAGAAGGTCAAGAATAATATATAGATACTTCTTGATCATCCAATTAACCAACAAACTTAGAAAGGACGATGCATATATATATTTAGACAAAGAGCTGGAGGGAGAAGGAAACATTAACCAGATGGAGGCCATAAACCTAATTCGATATCTTATCTGGGCAGGATTCCTTTCTGCTTGTCTCAAATGGGACTGTGTGCTCCTCCATTAATTAACTGAAAAATATCTTGAAAGTTACCTGCAGGTGGTCACATTCTCTTACTGTATCTAATTTTCCCAGGAGGTAGTGCCTCCCAAGCAGCCACCCAAAGGAGTGAAAACTGGAGGTTAAGAAAGGAAAAGGAATGAAGGGCAATTAGAAGCAGCACAGGTTTCAGAACTATGTGAGGGGCTGGCCGGTTATTCTTCACCAAGGGGCGACCCTGCACCCCTCGGCGTTAATTGGCTGGACCCTGTCAAACAGCCGATCAAATGATGTAGCCATGGCTCCCAGCATTTTCCCACTGGCTGAAGCCACTTAGTGGGTCACACACACACGCTTAGGCACTTGAGTGCAGGACTCCTGCCTTGGCAGAGGATTGGGCAAGGTGGTGTACTAGGCAGGAGGGGAGGGGCACTTTCTTTCATAAGTGAGAACCAGCTCTGTGCTCTTGGACAGTTTGCCTGAGCTGCTGCACTTAGTGGGGGCTCCTTCAGGGGGCTGAGCCATGCCATTCAGTGGAGAGCATTCCCATGGGCAGGACTGCCATGGCACAGTGGCTGCTCCCACAGCTGAGTTGCAACTACCAAAGCAAAAATGTTAGCACACGGGCTTGGCTGTCCCCCACCTCATCTTATAGTCATGCACCAGGTGCTGTGTGACCTAGATGGCTGCCGCTGGGGAGGAGAAGGGATCCATTCATCTCTTTCCACTGCTTCCTGGGGATCCAGTCCCCCTGCCTTCAGATGTATGGCTGCATGGATCTCTCAGACGTCCTATTGTGCTTTGTAGGGAATCCTCTGTTGGTTGATGAGTGTCCATTTAGTTGTAATTTAGGGGGAAGAGACTAAGGGAAAACTCACCTTGCCATGATGCTGACATCACTCTCCCTGGTAATATTCTTTATTCTGACATTTACCTTGTCCAGTATTAAAAATGCATGCTTGCTTCCTTGACTGGTTCTTGACATGATATATCCTTTGCAACCCTTTAACCTGTTTGTGTCTTTATGTTTAAAGTGTTTCTTGTAGGCAGCAAATAATTGGGTCTTGCTATTGTGTCTAACCTGCCAATTTCTGTCTTTTAGTTGGAGTGCTTAGACCATTTACATTTAATGTGATTATTGACATGGTTAGGTCTATGTCTATAATCTGGAAATTCTCAAGGCAATAAGCTTGGGCAACTGAAAGGCTCATCTCTTTTGTTTCCTTCCTCTCAGGGGTCACAGTCCTTTGATGCTTGATATAAGTATCTTGAAATGATTGTTTCATATATTTTGTCCAAGTTTTTGGTTGTTTCAGGTGGGAGGGTCAATCCAGTTCCTGTTACTCCATCTTCAGCAGAAGATGGAAATATCTTTTAATGATTAGTTGGAGCATCTTTAACCCATAATGTCTTCCTTCCTTTACCTATCTTATACATAGTTTTGTGAAGGGTGAAGATTGCCCTGAGTTCAGAACAATTTAGGCAACATAGAATAGTGATGCTGATTCTTATGAATGTAATTGTGTGGCTTGGGGACTGATACATTTTTCAAGAAACATCTGATAAAATCCAGATAGAAATTTTATGTGACTTTTCAGATTTGGTGAGTATCACATTGTAAAATATTTCAAGTATAACCCATGGTCATCTTATTTCATCTTTCAAAATGTTTACTATTTTAAATCTCCCATTAACAAAAAAATTAACTTTTAAACTTATTAAGGATATTAGATGTTAAGTTAAAATGTATAAAGAAGTACATAGTTTTTCAAAATCCTTTAAGGATGTTATGTGAGTTAAAAAAACACTGAAGACAACTGTTATAAAGTAATTTTTGATCATCGATCACTTGCTAAGAATCTTCTTAATGGCTCTTCATTGCTCTCAGGATAAACTTTAAACTTCTAACATTGCCTATTAGGTACTTGGAGATTTGGCCAGCCCTTGTCACCTGCTCTCTTACCACTGCCCACCTCACTCTATTCTCTGGTCATGTTAAACTGCTTTAGCTCCTTAAACATGGTGTGTTCTCTCTTGACTTGGGCCTTTTTCACAGAAATATCTTCTGTCTAGAATACTTCTGTTCTCCTCCCACAACTCTCAAGTCTTGGGTTAGATGCCTCTTCCTCTTTTGTGCTCCCATAACCCTTTCTTTCATTAGTGTTCACCACCCTCTACTAGATTTACCTGTTACTTGTCTTTGTCCACAGAAGGACCCTGGAAACTATCATCCCAGCAGCAATGAGCAAACCTAGCACCCAGATGCTGCTTTCTCAATACCATTCCCCAGCAAGAGAAACCAGAACTTTTTGGAGAAATGGCTGATTTCAGGACTGAGGCAGGGACAAGGTGACCAGGAACACCTTCTTGTGCCAGGAAGAAGGTGCTCAGAGAATGATGGGGACATATCAGAGGAACACAGAAATCAGTTTCAAAGGATGTTACTGGCCAAATCTGGGACAATATATCAAAATAAATAATGATGGTAAACAGACTCTATCCAGTGATTAAATTAGGAATCCATCAGTTTATGATTATATAAACAAATTAGTGGTTAAATGGAGATAAAACTCTTACTTATAATAGAATGTCAACTAATGAAGGTCAAAGGAATAATTGAATTAGAAAATCAATTATTTTTTGCAACTATCATAGAAATAATTCAGGCAGGAAACATCAATCGTGGTAAAACTCATGGATGAAAGTTGGATCAAGAACAGGTTTTATTTACATTGTCTCAAAGTATCTCTCTACAAAAAAAAATTAATTATACAAGGGAAAAGAGTAACTTTACCTGATGACACCTCCTTACTCCCACGATCAAAATTAACATCACTATTAATAGAACAAATCAACACCATGTATCACCTGATGGATGCCATGAACCAAGTACAGTATTACTTCCATGGTGTCTTGCCTAAAATGCATAACCTAATCATGAATAAACGTCAGACAAACCCACATGAAGGCACATTCCCACAAAATAATGGGTCTGTAATTGTTCCAGTTATCTATTGTTTTGTAATTAACACTCTAAAACCTAGTGGCTTAAGAAACATTATTTATTTTGCTACAATTTAGACAAGGTTCAGCAGGGGCAGCTCTTCTCTGCCCTAATGTGTCAGCAGGTACAGCCCAGCTAGAGTGGCTCAAAGGCTGGGAGCTGGAGTTATCTGAAAGCTATCCCACTCACATCTCTGACACCTGAGCTGGGTGATTCAAACAGCTGAGGGCTGGAACAGCTGCAGCCCATCTGGCCTCTCTACCTCCATGTGGTCTCTCCATCACCATGGCTTCAGGGTAACTGGATTTCCTATATATCAGCTCAGGACTCTCAGGGAGTGTGTGTGTCTGTGTGTGACAGAGAGAGAGAGAGAGCCAGGAAGAGGCTATGTGGCCTTTTCTAACCTATCCATAGAAGTCGCACAGGTTTATTTCTCTGTGTTCTATTCATGGAGTGAGTCATAAGGGTTGTTCAGATTCAAGGAGAGGGTTCTGGAAGAGCATATGGAACTGGAAATTCGGGGCAATGCTTGGAAAATACAGTTAGGCACAGTAATCTTTAAAAATTGAAGGTCGGGGTGGGCCCCATGGTGGGGTGATTAAGTTCGCACACTCCACTTCCGTGGCCCAGGGTTTCACTGGTTCGAATCCTGGGCGCAGACATGGCACCGTTTGTCAGGCCACGTTGAGGCGGCATCCCACATGCCACAACTAGAAGGACTCACAACTAAAAAAAATACACAACTATGTACTGGGGGACTTTGGGGAGAAAGAGGAAAAATAAAGTATTTTTTAAAAAAATTGAAGGTCAACCAAGGACTGAGGAATGGTTCTAGATTGAAGAATAAAGAGACGTGACAGCCAGGTGAAATACATGCTCCTGGATTAAAACCTTTTGCCATAAAGAATATTATTGGGATAGTTGGCAAAACTGAATGCCCTTTCTAAGTGAAGGTTATATGGGGGCTCTCTGTGCTGTTATTGTAACTTCCCTGTAAGTCTGAAATCAATTCAAAATTTTTAAAAATGCACCATAAAATCTCACTGTTTAAAAATCTTATGGTTAATCCTTTCATAAAGCAATAGATGATTATGTAATAAAAATAATTGCCAAGTTCCAAATATGATACATTCATATTTTTGAATATTATGTTTTATTAAAACAGGAGACCATTGAATGTTATTAGCACTATTAAATTTTCATCAATTACTCTCAAATTTTGGTCACTTTCTCTTAGAGCCAAACTGACATCTGCTTGATGAGAACTGATTCAGCTAAATCCTGTCCTTTCTCCATCTCTAAGAAAAAGAGGGATACAACTGTGGGTGTCTTGTCTTTGGAAAGTTTCTGAAACTGCTGATGCAAAAACCCTGTAATAATAATAATCCTAGCAGTAGTAGTTGTTATTATTGTAGCAGTGGTGGTGGTGGTGGTGTAAACCTTAATAATGTAGTAGTAGTAATGTAGTAATATAATGGTAGTAAACCTTAGCACTGTGTCAAGACACTATTCTAAATTCCTTACGTATATTAACTCACTTACTCCTCACAACAGTCCTGTGAGATGGGTACTATTATCCCCTTGTCACCTTTTTATGATTGAGAAAACTGAGAGAGATTAAATAGCTTAAGGTTGTATAGCCAGTAAACCACAGAACCAAGATTCAAACCAGGCTACTGGCTCTAGCCTTCTTATTGTTTATTAAACATTCAAATTACACTTTGGCAAATCATCTTTAAAGCCACAAGTATCACTGGGCACATTTTAAAGCAGAGCAATGGCACTGTGACCACTAATTGTTTCTTACATCTGTTTGCAGTGCTATGATGCTGATGGATTTTTGAATTGGTTATCCTTGACAAAATTTATGGCACAAATTTACTGAGTGTTTATATAATACAATTAATTGTGGTAAAAAATACATAATATAAAATTTACCATCTTAACCATTTTTAAGTGCACAGTTCAGTAGTGCTAAGTATATTCACATTGTTGTGCAACGGATCTCCATAGCTTTTCCATTTTGCAACTAAACTACATCCCTGGAACAACTCCCCATTTCCTGTCCTCTCAGCCTTGGCCACCACCGCTCTATCTTCTGTTTCTATGAATGTGACTACTTCAGACACCTTATGTGAGTGAGGTCATACAGTATTTGTCTTTCTGTGACAGGCTAATTTCACTTAGCATAGGTCCTCAGGGTTCATCCATTTTGTGGCATGTGACAGGATTTCCTTCCTTTTTAAGGCTGAATATATTCATATCTTGTTTTCCATTCATCTGTTGATGGACATTGGGGTTGCTGCTATCTCTCGGCTATTGTGGATAATGCTGCTATTGGAGTCTTCATATATATTAAAAACAGAAAATATAAGAATGAAACATGGTAACGTAAAACAGCGAGGGTGAAGAAAATGAAACTCCAGGTTTTGAAATGTAGTAAGCTTTCTGTTCTTGTATAAATAATGATAGCACTGACACCGAACCTGAAGTGAGTTCGCTCACCCGTTGTGCAACAAGCCAATCTCTGACACTGGGTGTGGTGGAAGAAAGTAGAAATTTTATTTTTGCACAGCACTGAGCAAGGAGAGAGGGCAGCTAATGCTGAAATCCCAAACTCCCCGAAAAGCTAAAAGGAAGGGTTTTTATTTGGGGTTTTAGGTAGGGGAGGGGGAGCATATGGCCTTGCTGGTCGGAGCTTTCCCACCAGCCTGTCTTTGGCCTTGAGACACTTGCGGAGAGGAGGGAGCCTGTGACCTTGCTGGTCAGCAGCTTTCCCGCCAGCCTGTATCTCTTTGCAGGGAGGAGATAATCCAGGTGCATGTCCTTGGTGGTGTCTGTCTCCATGGAGGATAATGGATTTTGGAGCCAGGAAGCCAGAGAGTAAGCAGGGAATGAGTGTTTTGGTTTTAACCCCATATACGCTGGGTTTAATGTGGGGAAACTGATATCAGGGTCGATATCAACACTTTACATGGAATTTTTAAACTTAGGGCTTTGAGCTATTTTCACACATGTATTAAAGCAGCAAATATATTTTTATTATTTATATATCATTTATTATATATTTATATATTATTTATTTTACATATATTTATATTAAATATATTTGAGTAGCAAAAAATGCTTAATGGTATAACCACTTTAGAAACATTTTGGCTGTTTTTTTTTTTTAAAGATTGGCAGCTGAGCTAACAACTGTTGCCAACCTTCTTTTTTTTTCTTTTTTTCTGCTTTTTGTCCCCAAATCCCACAGGTACATAGTTGTATATTTTAGTTGTAGGTCCTCCTAGGTGTGGCATGTGGGATGCTGCCTCAACATGATCTAATGAGTGGTGCCATGTCCACGCCCAGGATCCGAACCAGCGAAACCCTGGGCCACCGAAGCAGAGCACGTGAACTTAACCACTTGGCCACGGGGCCGGCCCCTGGCTGTTTCTTATAAAGTAAAATATACACATACCATCTGACTCAGCCATCATATCCTAGGTAATTGCCCAAGAGAAATGAAAACTTATGTTTACACCAAAACCTGTACGCAAGTATTTATGGTGACTTTATTCATAATCACCAAAAACTGGAAATAATCCAAATGTCCTTGAACTGGTGAATGGATAAACACACATTGGTACATCCACGTGATGAAATACTACTCAGCCAAAAACCGTAAAAGGAGGGTGGGGTAGAGAGGGGATTGCATCTCAATGCATCCTGCTGACTCAAAGAAGCCAGATTCCATCTATATGACATTTTGGAAAAGGCAAAGCTGTAGGGAGAGAAAACAGATCAGTGGTTGCCTGGAGCTGGGGGATGGGTGGAGAGCGTTGCTTCAAATGCGCATAAGGGAATTTTTTGGAGTGATAAAACTGGTTTATTTCTTGATTGAGGTGGTGGTTACACAACTATTTGTCAAAATAGTTGGTATTTGTCAAAATTCATAGAACTGTACAATAAAATTTTACTGTATGTAAGTTATACCTCAGTAAATCTGACTCTCCTCCAAAAAGCAATTAAAATTCTGAGGTTGATAATGAACTGGAAAAGCAGGCAAGAAATCTGCAGCCACACTTGGTATAGGAAGGAGCCACTAAGTAGTGGTATTAAATTTTGTAATATAGCCCAGGAAAAAATTAATGCTCAGAGATCACAGGCTTAGGAGTGGAGCAGGTTTTCTGGAAAATTTCTTGTAAATCCATAGCTGTAACACTTGCTGTCTAGCCTTGAGCTAAATTGGTTTCTGTGTTCTTGCTACGTCAGGACTCCCAGCCTTTCACTGATTGTGGGAGGCCATAAATATCCTTCCAGTAAAATTATGTCTCTCTGCTTTTTTTGTTGTTTCCTGAAACAGACTGAATAGCAGAATAACGGCTGTCCACAATTTGTTTTTGTTTTGCTTTTCATCTTTTCATCATGGAGAATTTTGAACATATACAGAATAAACAGAATGGTATAATGAACCCCCAATGCACTATCACCAAGCTTCAATAATCATTGATAATCTGCCATTCTTAGTTCATCAAACCTCCACCACCCCAACACCCATGCAAATAGTTTTCTACAATCATTTTTTTTTTTTTTTTGAGGAAGATTAGCCCTGAGCCAACATCTGTTGCCAATCCTCCTCTTTTTGCTGAGGCAGACTGGCCCTGAGCTAGCATCTGTGCCCATCTTCCTCCACTTTATATGTGGGACGCCTGCTACAGTGTGGCTTGACAAGCAATGCATAGGTCCACACCCGGGATCTGAACCAGCAAAACCTGGGCTGCTGAAGCAGAAGGTGCGAACTTAAGCACTGCACCACCTGGCTGGCTCTACAATCATTTTTTTAATGAGATAAAATTAACATATTTTTAAATGCACAGATTTTTAAAAAGTAGATTTACTTTTTTAAAGCAGTTTTAGGTTCACAGCAAAATTGAGCAGAAAATACATACAGAGATTTCCTATATACCTCATGTCCCCACTCATGCATAGCCTCCCCCATTATCAACACCCCCCACTGGAGTGGTACACTTGTTACAATTGATGACCCTACATTGACACATAATCACAGAGTCTGTAGTTTACATTAAGGTTCACTCTTCATGTTGTACCTTCTATGGGTTTGGACAAAAATATAATGACAGATAACTACCATTATAGTACCATACAGAGTAGTTTCATCCCCCTAAACATTTTATGGGTTCCACCTATTCATCCATCCCTGCCCCTAATCCCTGGTGAAATGCACAAATTTTAACTGTACAACTCCAATTTGTTTTTGAAAGACCTAGTTTAGAAGTTTCCAATAACATAGAGCAAAAGAAAAAGGAAAGTTATGAAAGAAAATTTTAAAGATAAATCCAGTAAACAAGCTAAAAGTTTACTAGGAATTCCAGGAGAAGTTAATGAAGAGGAAAAAAAGTCAACTTAAAAAGCAAATTCATGGGGCCGGCCCCATGGTGCAGCAGCAGTTAAGTGTGCACGTTCCACTTTGGTGGCCGGGGGTTCGCCAGTTTGGATCCTGGGTGCGCACACAGCACCGCTTGGCAAGCCATGCTGCAGTAGGCATCCCACATGTAAAGTAGAGGAAGATGGGCACAGATGTTAGCTCAGGGCCAGTCTTCCTCAGCAAAAAGAGGAGAAATGGCGGCAGTTAACTCAGGGCTAATCTCCCTCAAAAAAAAAAAAAAGAAAAAAAGAAAATTTCCCTGTTATTTTATCCTCTAAACAAATTTATTCAGGAATAGCCAAAAGAATTGTAATTTGGGAAGTGCATGCTATGGTGAACCATAGGCAAATCCAGAAAATAAATAATGGGGCAGCTTTTATAAAGAAAAACAGGAACTGTGAGGAGCTGTTCTAAAGGAAAGCCCACTGTGGGAGAGTAACAGTTCAGGGCAGCAACAGCTCCTCAAAGGCTGATCTGCAGTGTTTTTCATCAGCTGAGCTGGAGCCTTTCTCATTGGCTGAGCTGCAGTGTTTCTCATCAGCTGAGCTGGAGCCTTTCTCATTGACTGAGCTGGAGCATTTCTCATTGGCTGAGCTGCAGCATTTCTCATTGGCTGAGCTGGAGCCTTTCTCATTGGCTGAGCTGCAGTGTTTCTCATTGGCTGAGCTGCAGCATTTCTCATTGACTGAGCTGCAGCATTTCTCATTGGCTAAGCTGGAGCACTTCTCATTGGCTGAGCTGGAGCCTTTCTCATTGGCTGAGCTGCAGCATTTCTCACTGTCTGGGCTGCTGCTGGGTGGGGAGAGAAGTCTTCCTTCAATGGTAAAGTAGCTTTACTTCCAGTCTGAGATGCAAGCTTCTCTCTCTTACTGTTTGGTGTAACTGACCATGTGTGATGGGGGTGAGAGCTCCTAGTGCAGGACTTCCCTAGTCCAGGTTAGTTGGGGGTTTCTTTTACTAATTTCCACAGCCACCACCCGTAGGGTTTTGTGTTTGGCAGTTTCACCAGCTTCACAAGAACACATCAGTCAGGGGAGACCAGTTTCCCAAAGGAGAGGGAGAATGATATTAACAGAAGTGAGGGCACTGAGTGTACAAAATGAACAGCTGTTCCTGACTATACTGGCTGAAGGTCCCACGAAGCACCAGTCTTGTTCTCAGTGGTGGGGACAGCTCCTGCACGTTGGCTGAGGGACCCTGAGGGCCTGGGGGAGCACCCCAGTTTGCAGAGGAGTGTCTCATTCGGCCCCACAGACTACCATGAGGGCTCCTGAAGAGGAACCGGCACTTTGGTTCATGGTGGCTCAGCCATGGAGGCTTGTCTCTGCTCTGCTGGCATCAGCAAGGGTAGCTCAACTTGGGCCTGGAGGACTCACTTCCAAGACGGCTCAAACACACAGCTAGTGCTGCTGACTGGGAGCTCAGCCAGCGCTGAGAGCCACAGGCTTTAGCTCCTTGCCCAGTGGTACCTTCGTGAACAGGACTCAGATCAAAGAGCAACTGTCTCAAGAGTCAGGAAGTGGAGACTGCCAGCTTCATCAGACTGGGGCCTGGAATTACTCCAGCATCACCCCAGCTGTGTTCCATTGGTCAGTCATCAAGGGAAGGGACACAGACTCCACCTCTCAAAGGACAAAGTGATAAAGAATTTGGAAGCTAAGTTTTAAAACTGTACGTCAGTTTCAGGGAAAGCAACTTCAGTTACCTATGGATCCTCTAAAAGGCCTTGAGAGTTTAGATGTGGAGTATGCCTGATGGATGACCAGCTGGCATCACACTACATTGCCACCTACACCTTAGTGTAGTTAAACCAAGAATGCACCATATTCTCATCAGAATTTCCTGACCCTTCCCTCACCCCCAATCTGCTTTTTTGGTCAAAATTCAGCTCCCAGGTGAGGAGTGGGCGGAGCAAGATGGTGGAGTGAGCCGACCTGGGACTCTCTCCCTTCCAAACTACAACAAAGGATTGGAAGAAAACTGAATTTCAGCTAATAAACCTAATGCCAGGACATCAGAGACCTACGGTACCAAAAAGACAAAGGACGGATACCTTGCAGCTGTTCTCGGAGGAACTGGAATGGGGTAGGAGAGAACTTCGCTCCCTCCCCTAGAGACTGGGATCGCTGCCCCAGGTGCAGGAAGGAGCAGGGGAGGGGCTGTGTGACTGGGGGATCGTCCAGCACTCCCGCCACTGGTACAGTGGAAACCCGCTGACTGTGGAAAGCTTCCATCCGTGGGGACCCCATAAACCCAGGGCCCCAGGAGGCCAGAGAACAGAGCTGATCCAAACCCAGATAGGCACCGAGAAAAACAGCCCCTTCCCCCAGCAAACCGGCTGGGTGTGGCCATCTTGCCTGAGGGCAGAGAGCTCAGAACACGCAGCTCTCAACCCCCATCCAGTGGCGACAGGCTGTAACTGCAACCGAATTCTACCACCATGCGAAAAAACCGCTCCTCTACCATCCAGCAATTTATAAAAGCCCCAGACCAGAAGGAAAACAATAAAAACATAGAATTAAGTCCTGAGGACTTGGATATAGGTAAACTAAGTGAAAATGAGTTCAGAGTAGCTATAATCAAAAAACTCAATGAGGTAGAGAGAAAGACAGGGAAACAAGCCGAGTTCTGGAGTTACTTCACAAAAGAGATTGAAATCATAAAGAAGAATCAAACAGAATTACTTGAGATGAAAAACACAACGGTCCAGAGAAAACAGAATACGGATTCCCTGAATGCCCGTGTAGACACCACAGAGGAGCAAATTAGCATAATCGAAGATAGACAGTCTGAACGGCTCCAGACAGAGGAAGAAAGAGAACTAAGAGTTTAAAAAAATGAGGAAAATCTCCAAGAGATAGCGATTCAATGAGGAGAAAGAATTTAAGGATCATAGGAATTCCCGAGAATGTGGAAAAGGAAAATGGAGCAGAAAGTGTGCTTAATGAAATTATAGAAGAGAACTTCCCAAATCTAGGGATTGAGGGAGAAATGTGTGTAGAGGAAGCTTTCAGATCTCCTAGATTTGTCACTGTAAAAAGACCTACTGCAAGGCATATAGTAGTACAAATGGCAAAAATGAAAGGCAAAGAAAGAATACTCAGGGCAGCAAGACAGAAGAAAATAACCTACAAAGGCACTCCTATCAGACTTTCAGCGGATTTCTCTACAGAAACCTTACAAGCTAGGAGAAAATAGAGTGACATATTCAAAACTTTAAAAGATAAAAACCTTCAGCCAAGAATACTCTATCCAGCAAGAATATCCTTCAGATACGAGGGAGAAATTAAATCTTTTCCAGACAAACAAAAGTTAAGGGAATTTGTAACCAAACGTCCTCCACTACAAGAAATCATCAAGAAGGCTCTCATACCTGAAAAAAGAAAAAAGGGAGAAAGGGGGTCACAAACCACAGAGTAGGGAGACAGACAGATAGAACCAGAATAGGATAGCAAATATTCAACTATAGCATTAGGATAAAGGTAAGGAAACTACCAAAGCAAAGACAATCTTATCACTCTAACTACAAACTCATAACACAAGTTGGAATAAGAAATTAAAATAATAATTTAGGAGGGGAAGAGCAAAGGGACTAAATCAGTCTAGGCCAAGTAAGTAAGAGACCACCAGAGAACAGACTATATTATACATGAGATTCTAAATACAAACTTCAGGGTAGTCGCTAAACTAAAAAACAGAACAGAGCCACAAAACATAAATAAGCAAAAATCTAAGAAACCCAGCATAAGAAATTGCAGTATTAAATGGGTAGGCTAAAGCACACAGGAAAAGAAATGCAGGAAATCCAGATAACGAGTGACAGATTGACAACATTAAGTCCACATGCATCAATAACCACTCTCAATGTGAACAGATTGAACTCTCCAATAAAAAGACACAGAGTCGCAAAATGGATTAAAGAACAAGATCCAACAATTTGTTGCCTCCAGGAAACACACCTCAGCCCCAAGGACAAACACAGACTCAGGGTGAAGGGGTGGAGGACAATACTTCAAGATAATAGCAAGCAGAAAAAAGCAGGTGTTGCAATTCTTATATCAGACAAAGCGGATTTCAAAATAAGATAGGTTAAGAGAGACACAGAGGGACAGTATATAATGATCAAAGGGACACTTCATCAAGAAGAAATAACACTTATAAATATCTATGCACCCAACATAGTAGCACCAAGGTTCATAAAGCAACAATTAACAGACCTAAAGGAAGATGTTAAAAACAACACAATAATAGTAGGGGACCTCAACACCCCACTCACATCAATTGACAGATCATCCACACAGAAAATCAACAAGGAAATAGTGGAGCTAAATGAAAAACTAAAACAATTGGACTTAATAGACATATATAGATCACTTCATCCTAAAACAGCAGAATACACATTCTTCTCAAGTGCACATGGAACATTCTCAAGGATAGACCATATGTTGGGAAACAAGGGAAGCCTCTACAAATTTAAAAAAATTGAAATAACAACAAGTATCTTCTCCGATCATAATGCTATAAGGCTAGAAATTAATTACAAGAAAAAGGCTGAGAAAGGCACAAAGATGTGGAGACTAAACAATACGCTACTGAACAAGCAATGGATCATTGAAGAAATTAAAGAAGAAATCAAAAAATACCTGGAAACAAATGAAAATGATAAAATGCCATACCAACTCATATGGGATACAGCAAAAGCTGTATTAAGAGGAAAATTCATCGCAATACAGGCACATCTTAACAAACAAGAAAAACCGCAAATAAGCAATCTTAAACTACACCTAACTGAACTAGAGAAAAAAGAACAAATAAAGCCCAAAGTCAGCAGAAGGAGAGAAATAATAAAAATCAGAGCAGAAATAAATACTACTGAAACGAAAAAGGCGGTAGAAAGGATCAATGAAACAAAGAGCTGGTTCTCTGAGAAGATAAATAAAATTGACAAACCCCTAGCCAGACTTACAAAGAAAAAAAGGGAGAAAGCTCAAATAAACAAAATCAGAAATGAAAAAGGAGAAATAACAACAGACTCTGCAGAAATACAACGGATTATAAGAGAATACTACGAAAAACTATATGCCAACAGAATGGATAACCTAGAGGAAATGGATAAATTCTTGGACTCCTACAATCTCCCAAAGCTCACTCAAGAAGAGGCAGACAATTTGAACAGACCAATCACAAGGAAAGAGATTGAAACAGCAATCAAAAACATCCCAAAGAATAAAACCCCAGGACCAGATGGCTTTCCTGGGGAATTCTACCAAACGTTCAGAGAGGATTTAATACCTATCCTTTTCAAGCTATTCCAAAAATTAGAGAAGATGGAACACTTCCTAACACATTCTATGAGGCCAACATCACACTGATACCAAAACCTGACAAGGACACCACGAAAAAAGAGAACTACAGGCCAATATCACTGATGAACATAGATGCAAAAATTCTAAACAAAATTTTGGCAACCAGAATCCAGCAGTTCATCAAAAGGATCATACATCAGGATCAGGTGGGATTCATTCCAGGGACACAGGGATGGTTCAACATTCGCAAATCAATCAACGTGATACACCACATCAACGAAGTGAGGAATAAAAACCACATGATCATCTCAACAGATGCAGAGAAAGCATTTGACAAGATCCAACAGCCATTTATGATAAAAACTCTGAACAAAATGGGCATAGAAGGGAACTACCTCAACATAATAAAGGCCATATATGACAAACCCACAGCCAACATCATACAGAATGGGCAAAAACTGAACGCCATCCCCTGAAAACAGGAAGGAGACAAGGATGCCTTCTATCACCACTCTTATTTAACATAGTACTGGAGGTCCTGGCCAGAGCAATCAGGCAAGAAAAAGGAATAAAAGGAATCCAAATAGGGAGGGAAGAAGTGAAACTCTCGCTGTTTGCAGATGATATGATCTTATATATAGAAAACCCCAAAGAATCCATTGGAAAACTCTTAGAAGTAATCAACAACTACAGCAAAGTTGCAGGGTATAAAATCAATTTGCAGAAATCAGTAGCATTTGTATATTCTAATAACGAACTAACAGAAAAAGAACTCAAGAACACAATACCATTCACAATCGCAACAAAAAGAACAAAATACCTTGGGGTAAATTTCACTAAGGAAGTGAAGGACCTATATAATGAAAATTACAAGGCCTTTCTGAGAGAATTGGATGACGACATAAGGAGATGGAAAGACATTCCATGTACATGGATTGGAAGAATAAACATAGTTAAAATGTCCGTTCTACCTAAAGCAATCTACAGATTCAACGCCATCCCAATCAGAATCCCAATGACATTCTTTACAGAATTAGAACAAAGAATCCTAAAATTCACATGGGGCAACAAAAGACCCCGAATTGCTAAAGCAATCCTGAGAAAAAAGAACAAAACGGGAGGCATCATAATCCCTGACTTCAAAACATACTACAAAGCTACAGTAATCAAAACAGCATGGTACCGGTACAAAAACAGGTGCACAGATCAATGGAACAGAATTGAAAGCCCAGAAATAAAACCACACATCTATGCACAGGTTATCTTTGACAAAGGAGCTGAGGGCATACAATGGAGAAAAGAAAGTCTTTTCAACAAATGGTGCTGGGAAAACTGGAAAGCCACATGTAAAAGAATGAAAATTGACCATTCTTTTTCACCATTCACCAAAATAAACTCAAAATGGATCAAAGACCTAAAGGTGAGACCTGAAACCATAAGGCTTCTAGAAGAAGACGTAGGCAGTACACTCTTTGACATCCATATTAAGAGGACCCTTTCAGACACCATGTCTTCTCAGAGAAGGGAAACAATAGAAAGAATAAACAAATGGGACTTCATCAGACTAAAGAGCTTCTCCAAGGCAAATGAAAACAGGATTGAAACAAAAAAACAACCCACTAACTGGGAAAAAATATTTGCAAGTCATATATCTGACAAAGGCTTAATATCCATAATATATAAAGAACTCTCACAACTCAACAACAAAAAAAATCAAACAACCCGATCAAAAAATGGGCTGGAGACATGAACAGACGTTTCTCCAAAGAAGATATACAGATGGCCAATAGGCACATGAAAAGATGCTCATCATTGCTGATTATCAGGGAAATGCAAATCAAAACTACACTAAGATATCACCTTACACCCATTAGAATGACAAAAATATCTACATCTAATACTAAGAAATGTTGGAGAGGTTGTGGAGAGAATGGAACCCTCATACACTGCTGGTGGGAATGCAAACTGGTGCAGCCACTATGGAAAACAGTATGGAGATTCCTCAAAAAATTAAAAATAGAACTACCATACGATCCAGCCATTCCACTACTGGGTATCTATCCAAAGAGCTTGAAGTCAGCAATTCCGAAAGTCCTATGCACCCCAATGTTCATTGCAGCATTATTTACAATAGCCAAGACGTGGAAGCAACCTAAGTGCCCATCAACAGACGAATGGATAAAGAAGATGTGGTACATATATACAATGGAATACTACTCAGCTGCAAAACAGAACAAAATCATCCCATTTGCAACAACATGGATGGACCTTGAGGGAATTATGTTAAGTGAAATAAGCCAGCGAGAGAAGGATAATCTCTGTATGACTCCACTCATATGAGGAATTTAAAAATGTGGACAAAGAGAACAGATTAGTGGATACCAGGGGAAAGGTGGGGTGGGGGGGTGGGCACAAAGGGTGAAGTGGTGCACCTACAACACAAATGACAAACATGAATGTACAACTGAAATTTCACAAGATTGTAACCTATCGTTAACTCAATAAAAAAAAAAATTCAGCTCCCAAGGAGAGGACTTGAACAAGAGGGACTTGGTCTCTTTTGCTGCAGTATTGTCAGTTGAACATCAGCTCTGGAGAGCCGTGTAGAAACATTTAAACCTCTGGCAGATGGTGGAGAAGGCATAATGAGGACAATCATAAATATGAGACATTTGGAAACTATTTTATATTTAATTTTTTAGTCAGCCTATGCTTAACCAGAATAAATATCAAGGATCAGTTTGATTAACCTTAGTAAACCAAGCAGCCTTTAAAAAAAAACAAAACAAATCGTTTCATCTTTTTTTGGTGGGTACAAGATGTATTAGGTATTGCACAGACTTTCTTGGCTGGCCTGTAAATAGTTGAGGGTGAATTGTATTATTTTGGATGATTTTAGACAACAAATTTAGTCTGTTGAATTTCTTGTTTTGTTATTTGTATCACAGTCACTGTGGCCATATTTTAGTTTAGAAACTTCTGGCCAGGGGACAGCTGTGTGGCTCAGTGGTTAAGTTCATGCACTTTGCTGGGCTTCAGTGGCCCAAGAATTCACTGGTTTGGATCCTGGGTGCAGACCCAGCCCCACTCACAAGCCATGCTGAGGCAGCATCCCACACAGCAGAACCAGAAGGACCCACAACTAGAATATACAACTATGTACTGGGGGGCTTTGGGGAGAAGAAGAAAAAAGAAAACAGAAGATTGGCAACAGATGTTAGCTCAGGTGCCAATCTTTAAAAAAAAAAAAGAAAGAAAGAAAGAAACTTCTAGCTAGTGTAGACTCCCGTGTCCTGGACTCCTCCTGGTAAGTTAACTGGGCTTTTAAAAACTATTAATTACTGGAAGGTTTGTTTCAAATACTCGGAAAGGCAGGATGACCTGTCCAAAGTACAGGTCATGGTTGATGTGGGAAGTACACAAACGTCATCTGAATACACAAGAATAGCCCTGAGGGTTTACACTAAGGAGACCCAAATTTTTTGTTTACAGTAATCCATGGGTACCAATTACTGTATGAATTTAGTTGGTGTGGGTGGACTTAAATATATTTTGTTATAAATTTTAGTATTTGTATTTAATTTTTTAGTATTTAGTTGTTATAGTTTTCTGAACACCTAAGAAAATAATTCCACTACAGTTTATTTCATTAGTCCATGATCCTTTTTATCCTTGATGTCCCTAGAGTTTCTTTGAGGTTCTAAGAAACATCAGTAACAGTAACCATATCATTATCAGAGTCCAGAGATACCCAGTGTAGGGGCTAGGAATATTAACTATAATAACATAACTATAGTTATAAATTGATATATAATTATATAATACATATAACGATAGTTAATATTAACTATAATAGTAACCTACAGGGTTTAGGTGATAAATACAACAGCTTTGGTAATTCAAAAGATTTATACCAGTATCCTTCCATTGGCACCTTCACCTAAGTTAAGCCAGAAGAGCACCACTTCCTTCATGAAAATTCTTCAATTTTAAAAAAACTCTTAAAAAAAATCTTCAGATAAATGATTACATATAATTTTTAAAATACAAGAAAACTTCCCTGGAGAAAGATTTTTATCTTCGGATTGAAATGATTCACTGATTCCCAGTGTGGTTTTAAAACATGTCTACAATCCTTTGATACACCTCCCCTTGAGATGGAGCTTTATTCTCTTTCCCTTGAGCGTAGGCTGGACTTAGTGACTTGCTTCTGAAGAACAGAATATGGTGAAAGTGACAGTATGTGACTTTTGAGACTGTGTTGTAAAAACATTATAACTTCCTCTTTGCTCTTTCTCTTAGACCACTTGCTCTGGGACTAGCCCGCTGCCATGTCAGAAGGACATCCAAGCAGCTCTAGTCAGGCAAGGAACGCAGGCTGCCTGCCAACAGCCATGTGAGTGTGACATTTGCAAGTGACTCCTCCAACCCCAGTCAAGCGTTCAGAGGACTGAAGCCCCAGCTGACTTCACTGCAACCTCCTGAGAGATACTGAGCCAGAACCATTCAGCCAAGCCATTTCTGAATTCCTAACCAACAGCAACTGTGAGATAAAATGTCTACTGTTTTAAGGTGCTAAGCTTTGGAGTAATATGTAACCCAGCAATCGATAATGAATACACCCAGGAAGAATGAAGATTTTTTTTTTAAAAAAAGCACATCTAGAAATTAAGAAGAATTCTTACAAGCATCAGACAGAAAGAACAAGCTTCTTACAAAAGAAACAAAAGTAGATGAATATTTCTTTCTTATCAGTGATAGTGGAAGCTGGAAGTGAACAACTACAATTTTTGGACAGGCAAAGATTCCGTTTACCTATGGCACCCTATTTTCAAAAATAATGGAAGAAATTCTCCAACCTTTTAAGAATGGAATAGAATTTAACCACGACTACACCAAGATTTTAGGAGTAAGAAAAAGAGTACACAAAAAGCTATTTTGCAATATTTAAGTTGTCTAAATGAACAGAGACAGTGTGAATGAGAATCTGTAATATATGTTGTAAAATTAGTCTTGAAATAATTTCCACATACATAGCTTAGTATTAAACTTCCTAAAATACATAATTCATCGTTCAACTATTTACTTGTAACTTACTATGCATATTTACTTAAAAAAATTTTCAGCAAGTTCATTGACCTTTGATGCACACAAATAGAACTTCTAAGTTAGAACTACCATTCCTTAAGGAGTTGCAAAAAATTTCCTGAAATATTGCATAAAACTAGCTTTCAGAAATGTGCTATTTGTATAGTTTGGTTTCCTGTCTAAACTCTAGGTTACATTTAACAAATGTGTAACTTTTTGTATTCAAATTTTAATGTCCATCTTCATGAAACCAATCTTTTTTTTCAATGATTTTGAGATGGAGAACAGTTATTTCAATATTTGTATTTGTGAGAGGCCGGCAATAACGTGTTTTCTCTCTTAAATGGCATGAGGCTTGGCAGGTTTTACAGGTTTTTGGTTTTTAGTATTTAGGTATCCAGTGCAAATCAATATACACATTACACATACACTGACATATATACACACAGCTTTTTA
This sequence comes from Equus quagga, assembly GCF_021613505.1. Taxonomy (NCBI): domain Eukaryota; kingdom Metazoa; phylum Chordata; class Mammalia; order Perissodactyla; family Equidae; genus Equus; species Equus quagga. The sequence goes on along the minus strand of NC_060267.1, from coordinate 186,036,862 downwards.
CAGGTATTTTGCATACACCACACACAATGCTTTCGGTTCCCCGCGGTTATTATATTTCAATAACGCCCGCCTACTGAGTTAACATGGCCTAAAACCTTACTACCCAATTCTTACAAGACCTCTTACAGCAGCTCACAAGCAGAGAGAGGTAACGAGCCAATGCTCCTCCGACCCATGGAGCCCAACCAGCGCCCCCGACCCCGGGCCCGGCCCCCATGCGCCTGCCCGGGACGCGGACCGCAGAGAGACCTCCCTCCCGAGCGCGCCGTCCCGTCCGCGCCGCGCGCTGCCCAGCCGAGCCAGGCCCCTGCCTCCCTCACGGGCACACAGCGCCCTGGCGCCGACACGGCCGGCTCGCACGCGTGAGGACTCATCTTCCGGAGTTGGCCGGCCGCCCACAGCAACGCGCAACACCGCGCCCCCGCCCCACCGCCCCGCTGAGCACTTGCCGCGCAGGCCCGGCCAACCGCCTCACGTGGCCACGCCGGCCCAATGAGCGAGGCCCACGCCGGACAGACGGGCGCATGCGCTGACAGAGCCCGCGTCGCGCGGTGCGCCCGCGTTAATCCTCCCGGGAGATCCCAGCGGCTAGTCATGTGGGTTCCTGCCGCGAGTCGTCTCCGAACTCGGCCATGGGAACCTGTCCTGATTGGCTCCCTCTGGAAGCGGGGAGAGGACTCATTTGAGCCTGGACCACTTCCTGAAGAGCGAGGCCGGAAGTTATCCGGTCTCTCCGGAGTCTTCTGGAGCAAGTGCTGTCGGCCGCGCTGGTGGCGGCGGCAGCGCGGTGCTGGGAAGCTGGCCGTCCGGCCTTGCCGCCGCTAGGGGCCGTTCCCCGCGCAGCACCACGGCCCCGCGAGCCTCGAGCCCGACGCGGCGGCGCCGGGCTGCCTCAGGCTCCTTCACGCCGCTGCCGGGGGCACCTGCCGGGGCATCGCCCGGACCTCCAGCCGAGGCGCTGGCTCCCGGCCCCGGCGCTCCGGGCCGAAGCGAGGAGCGCGCTGGTGGCCCCGCGCTGCCGCCTCCCTGAACCCTCGAGGCCCTGGTCCAGAGCGACAGCCTTGGGCCGGGCTAGACGCAGCCAAGACGCTCAGCCCCGGCCGCCCGCAGGCGGGGCTCTGCATGGTCTCTGAGATGTCGCCCACCGTCTCGCACAAGGACAGCAGTCGGCAGCGCCGCCCGGGGACTTTCACCCACGCGCTGGATATGAGGAGCGGGCCTCTGCCGCCGGGCACCTGGGATGACAGTCCCCCGGACCTGGCGGGCGGGGAAGGGGACAAAGAAGCTCTTCTGCAGGGCGCCGGCACTGGGGACTTCTCGAAGCCCTCCCGGAGCTGCCGGGCCGAACTAAGCAGCATTCTGCTGCTGCTTTTTCTTTACGTGCTTCAGGGCATTCCGCTGGGCCTGGCGGGGAGCATCCCCCTCATCTTGCAGAGTAAAAACGTTAGCTATACCGATCAAGCCTTCTTCAGTTTTGTCTTTTGGCCCTTCAGTCTCAAGTTGCTCTGGGCCCCTTTGGTTGATGCAGTTTACTTTAGGAACTTTGGTCGCCGCAAATCTTGGCTTGTCCCGACCCAGTATGTTCTGGGACTCTTCATGATATATTTGTCCACTCAGGTGGACCGTTTGCTCGGGAATACTGATGGCAGAACCCCCGATGTGTTTACTCTCACTGTGGCGTTCTTTTTGTTTGAATTCCTGGCCGCCACTCAGGACATCGCTGTGGACGGCTGGGCGTTAACTATGTTATCCCGGGAAAACGTGGGTTATGCTTCTACTTGCAATTCAGTGGGCCAAACAGCTGGCTACTTTTTGGGCAATGTTTTGTTTTTGGCCCTGGAATCTGCTGACTTTTGTAACAAATATTTGCGGTTTCAGCCTCAACCCAGGGGAATCGTTACTCTTTCAGGTAGTGTATTTAAACTATTATACTGTTAGATTTCTTTTACGTTTGTGACTCCTTTCATCTAAGTGTGTGACGTTGGAAGGAAGCTCACTGTTTACTACAAATCATTTTAGGGGAGATGATCCGAGGTAAGTTTTCCATTCGCTAAAATGAACTTCAACCGGAATGACTGCATTGGAGCAATCGTAATGGGTCAGCACTCAGCAGTGAGCAGGGAGAGGCAGCCATCCAGTGACATTGTCGTGTAGGGGCACACAAAACTCAGGGGTCGCTTGGTACTTGCCTAATACTCATATGCACATTTTTACAAGCCTGGCTAGTGTGAAGACATGAACACAGCCTGACTCCTGTGGTTTACGTTTTCCTTTTGTCTTTTGTTGAATTGAGATGTCTAGCTCCATCATTCTGGTCCATTTCTGCCTCTAATACTAAGAGTCCTCATCTAGCCTTTTGGTGAATAGAACACGGTTAATTCATTCAAACATTAATGAGTTGACTAAGTGACAGAGTTCTAAGGGACCCCTGTATATAAAGCAGAGTCTGGCCCACAAGGAATGGGAGAGATGCACATTTTAAGGGAGCTCAGTGTTGCCAGCCATCAACTGGTTGTGAGAGTCAGGTAACATTTGACCTTGTTGAATTATAAGATTCCCTCAAGTGGATAAGTGGCATTCCAGATTGCAAAACGCCAGGTGAAAATGCATGGAGGCAGCCAAGTACAGAAAGATACGGACAGTGCCTAGAGGCCCAAAGTGCCTGAAGCCGTAACTGTGGGGACTGAGTTTGGGAAATGGTCTGAAAGAAAAGTTGTGGCCAAATTAGTGAGATTTTCTTGTAATTGCTGTGAAAAAGAGTCTGAAGTTTATCAAGTGGGAAATTGAGTGTAAGTTCTACAAAATTTCCCCTTTTTCTGCGTGAGTAAAATACATGCCCCTGTAAGGTGCTCCAAGGGTATTTTTTTTTTTTAACTTTCCTAACAACTAGGTCACAGAAGTAAAATCGCCAATAACAGGAATAACCAACATCAGGAATATAGTAGAATTCTTCATTCTGGTAGTGATGATGAATTTAGGTGGTTCTCCTTGGAAATTTAAACAGCTAAAATTTCTCTCATCTTCCCAGTACTAGGAGAGTCCCAACAGGGTAAATGTGAAGGGTAGATGTGTGATGAGGGAAGTGTAAGGGTTATATCATAATCTTCGGAAAGTGGAGGGGAAACTCACAACTGTGCTACTCGTCTTGTGAAATCTTACATACCCCCTGCGCACCCCTGCACCCTGTAAGGGACCCCCATTCTACCTCTTCAAACTGCTGGTGAGCCACTGCTACAGGTGAAATGATGATTATGCTTTTCCACAGTTGGTTTGAGGCCGCAAATGGTTGAGAGATACTGCTTTACCCCTAGACAGATTTGTCTCTGAGTGTTCTGGGGTCCCACTTCTGCTCTGTGGATAATTCTCTGCCTGAAATGCTTTGTGCGTGTATCATATCAGCATGTTGTTGCTTCTTAGGTGTTTTGCTTTTCATTTTGTACTGGGACTGTTCATATCAAGTAAGGACTAATGAAATAGGGTCTTACGTAACATGGGAAAGTCTCAGTAGAGAATCAAGATTTAAGAGCCTATGGAAATTAAATTACTAAGTAAATTAGAGTTTTCTTTTAAGTATGATGTAAGAGTGATTGAAAAAATATCATTCTAGGGAATGCCGTTATGCATTCAGGAGCCAGTATAATTATATTCTCCCTTAGCAACAACTGTTCCCCAAGGGGAAGATCAAAATTGTGCCATTGGAGTTTTATTTACACTGATTTCTTGTTTTGAATAGCTGTACGTTAAGAGTAGAAGAGTTCTAACGTTTTCATTCACCTTTTTATGACTGCAGATATCACATTTATAGCCTTATACTTTCTGGAACTTAGTAAGAGTATAACTAAGAAAAATCAGCAGTTCCAAGGAATTTAAAGAGCACAGGAAGAATCATAAAGGAAGTATAATTACTTAGGTAATAAAAGAGCCAGACACTGAGACAGATGTTTAGAAAATCAGAAAATTAAAAAGAAGCATATTTATTTTTTAAAATTCTGAAATATGTTCTTGTGATTAACACTTTGTTTTTAGTGTTACAGATACATGGAGATGGAATATATTGAGAAAGAGCAATTTTTACCCTCCAGAAAGCATTAATACAGATAGTAAATTTAGAACAGGAAGAATAGGATGAGAATAGAATCCCTTAGAAACAAAACCTTGATTACACTAAGGTTGGCTTTCTGGTACCTTTGGGGATCCAGGACCATCCTGAACTCAGAAGTGGGCTTTTTCTGTCCTGCCTCCTTTGGTTTTCAAGCCTCTTTAGTAGCAAAAAGAGATGCAAGAAATGATGAAAGTAACCCAGGAGAACATAGAGATTAGACCATAAAGAACATAAACTTGAAAACATGTTTCAGCTCCTTCATTCTTACAGATGAGGAAACTGAGGTCAAGAGGCTAGAGGTAGAGACATACCTACAACTTAGGTTTCCTGACTCCTTATCTGATGTTTTTCCTGCAGTTGGCAGGAAATACCTCAAGGAAAACCTTAAAACCTTAGTATAATATGTGCTGATTGGGCTTTTCTACCAGGGAAAAGTAGCACTCTGATTGCTGATGTCTAAAAACACCAGCCCGCTCCTGGAATGCCCGATGCCCAGAAGTGACAGACTAAAGGTCTTTTGTTTTTTTGAGTGACTCATATCATTCATTTGCTTAGCACTGAGTGCCTGTTTGGTGGTAGGCATGTGATTGGTGTTCTAATTTGATGTATAAGACCTGGGAATTCTCTGCTCCCAAGGAATTTATAGTCTGTATGGAAGTGTGCAAACCAAAATGATGGAGGGGTGGATAATGTAAAAGAGTCAAGTGAGCTGGTCCAAGACTCTAGGGATTGGAAAGGTAGAGATGACCTAAAAAACCCATACCCATCTAAAGGTGGGGAGATTCAATTCCGGTACATTGTTGTCTTGTGGCAATAGGATACCAGGATTGCTAGATCTTACGAGTATTCAAGAGAAGCTGGAAATTCCTTTTTTGTTTATTGTCTAATTTTGAAAACATGTATTAGCTCATAAAATGTATCTTTAGGTCAAATCCAGCCTGTGAACTGGTAGTTGAGGCCCACTTCTCTAGAAGCAACGGTAACAATAGTGAACAGAAGTCACTGAGATGGAAGGCCGGCTCCTTGGCATAGTAGTTAAGTTCAGCGCTCTCTGCTTCAGAGAGGCCCGGGTTCAGGGCCTCAGATCCCAAGTGCAGACCTACACCACTCATCAGCCATGCTGTGGTGGTGACCCACATATAAAGTGGAGGATGATTGGCACGGATGTTAGCTCAGGCTTAATCTTCCTCAGCAACAACAACAACAAAGTGACTGGGGTGGGTGCAGGATCTTTGGGTTTGGGGACAGGAAGCAGGATAGTCTGATGCTAGAGAAGAGAGCTGAACATCTGAGGGCTTATGAATCAGTTTGTTTATAGAAAAGCATACACTTAACAGGAGTCACTTGGAGAAAAGGCAAGTGTTGCTTTGGAAAAACAGATGCCCTAAGTATGAACTAATCAAACTATGATAATAGTTTAAAAACAGTATTTGTAAGACATTCATGCTTTGAGCTAGGAAGAGAGCAGGACCATTAATTCTGACTTAGTGACTAATTTTTTTGTCTTGCTTTCTAAAGCAGTACTCATTAATACATTTTATGTCACTACCAGAAATGCTACTTGGAATTTGGACAGGACTAAGTGACCCATTTCTAGATAGACCAGTTATTCTTATATAGGCAGTAGTACGTTCCTTAGCATCTACATTTAGGCTTAAACAGTCCCGTTACATTCTTGGAAGATAAAACTATAGAGATGGAGACCAGATCGGTAGTTGGGGGTTGTGGGTGAGGGAAGGTTAGGGTTAGCATGAGGGAGTTTGGGAGGTGATAGAGGTGTTCTGTAGCTTGATTATGGTGGTGGTGATTTGAAATTCGTACATGTGTTAAAATTCATAGAGCTGTACACCAAAAAAATTTAGTGTTACTGAATAATAATTTTAAAAGTAAGACTTATAAAAATAAAAATTACCTTAAAAGCTAATCTCTGGGTAAATATACAAAGATTCTGATGTAAAATCCTTGAGTTTAGCTCCCCTTTTGCCTTGAATGGAACAAGTTTGTAAATCTGGTGGATCTTGCATCTCAATATAGACAAATGGAGCAAATTTGAACTTGTTTTCAAATGTTGGGTCCTAGTAGTAAAGTGAAACACGTGGAGGACAAGTTGGGCTAGTAACTTCAGGAGGAATTAGGTATCAAAAACTGCAGCCCACACCCTCCCGAAGGAAGGTCATAAAGTCTTTTTTCTTTTTTAAAACAAAGCAAAGGAGAAATGGTACTGTGTACTTTCCTTGTCCAGTAAAGAACTGCAGAATTGCATTTGTGTGGAAAAGTCAATTTATAAAATACATTGTAAACCAAAAAAATTATTTGATTTTATTTGGCATATTTCTTACCCTGAATTTTACTTCTAATTTTTGAAATTTATTTAGAGGCCTATTGAATTAGCCTTCACTGTGTAAATACCAATGAAAAAATCAGAGAGCCTCACTAATTACAAGCAGTCTCCTACTTTCATTTATAGCGTTCTTGAAAACTATATTTAATTTGAGAATGCAGAATAGATTTATCTCATACAAGGAGATGTTCTGTTCCTAGAAGATTAAAAATGAAAAATATAAAACCTCTGATTTCACCTGTTCTTTTAAACATAATTTTGGATAAATCTTGCATGTTATACATGTTCTTTAATTTCATTCTTTTTTAAAAAGCATTTCATAAATTTTAATTTTGGGTTTATATTTTACAATGTATACATATATGTTTCTATAGGAGGTCACAAATATGTAAATTATATGTGAGAGTGCATGCTGAAACATTTTTAAGGATGAGATGCATATTTAAAAAGCAAGATGTTCTTACCTTCCACCATCTCTTCCTTGGTTTTGTGTCATTTAAGAATTTTTTTTTTAAATTTCATTCTTTCCCTTCACTTTTCAACACACTCCTCACTGGCTGAAGACCGGTGGTCATCAATTAAATCTAGAATATGTGATTTCAGCACACCTAAAGATTTCTCTCTTTTGATTGTTTTATATTGTCTTGTATTTGAGATTTGCACTTCTGATTTCTAGCACAGTCTTAGAACTGTTGCATTCTTAAATTTCCCATTAATTTTTTTTAACTTTTTATTTTAAAGTAATTGTAGATTCACGTGGGGTTGCAAAGAAATGTTTAGGGAAGTCCCATGCACCCTTCCCCCAGCCTCCGCCATTGTTAACAATATCAAAACCAAGAAATTAATATTGATGCATTCCATACAGCTTATTCAGATTTCACCAATTATACATGTACTTATTTGTGTGTGCACATATGTAGCTCTATGCAGTTTCATCACAAGTGTAGCCTTGCATAGACAGCACCACCACAAGCAAAACACTCAACGGCCCCATCACCACAAGACTCTTTTGTGTTGCCTCTTTATTGCTGTACCCATTTCCTCCTCTCCATCCCTAACCTGTAGCAGTTACTAATCTCTTTTCTGTCTTTATAATTATGTTATTCCAGAAATGATACATAAATGAAATCATGTAGTGTGTATCCTGTGGACATTGGCTCATTTCATTCAGCATAATTTCTTTGAGGTTCATCCAAGCTGTTTCATATATCACTGATTTGTTTCTTTTTATTGCTGAAAAGTATTCCATTGTTAGACATACCACAACTTATTTTACCACTCATCCACTGAAGGAGATTTGAGTAGTTTCCAGTTTGGGGTACTTGCTACGTGAAAATAAGTATTTCTCTGAGATAAATGCCCAAGACTGCAAATGCTGGTTTATAGTAAAGTCCACTTTTGGTTTTGAAAGGAGTTGCCAAACTTTCTTCCAGAGTGGCTATACCATTTTATCTTCTTACCAGCAATATATGAGTAATTCAGTTTCTGTGCATCTTTGCTAGCATTTGATGTTATCATATTTCATTTTATGTACTACTTTGTTATTGGTGAATTGTTACTTGCTCTTAATCTTTGCATTCATGGGAGTACTAAGTAAGATCTGGTAGCCACTTCAGAATATTTAGTCTGTCTGACAAGTCTTTGCTCAAAAAATCATGTTTATGAAACTTCACCATTAACTTTGACATCTTGATCATACACATACAGCATAATGCTTTTATAGATAAATTATATAAATCAAAATTAACCACATGTTAATAATGAAACATTTAGATTATTTCAGTAATGATATCTTTATAGTAGTTCGTATATCAGTCTATGGATGTTCTCTAGCATAAAAGCAATGTTAATAAACAATAGCCAGTAGTCTAAAGGTCAGTTTTATGTTAATTGCATTCATAAAACTTGTGAATATATTTTGTGGTAGTGGCTAAGCCTCTCTTTTTGCACTTGGCTTCATTCTTGTCCTTGTGAGCTATGGAAAGCCTTTGAATTAGAGTTCTGAATGATGCATTGTCACTGCTTCGTTCTTTCATGTGTACTGTTACGTTATCCTCAAAGCACAAGCAAACTAGAAATAATCTGCAAACAATACTGAAACCTGTTTAACTTGTTCTTATTCTTTTTTTCTCCTGGTATTGGTATCAAGAACTTTAAATTCTAGATGAAGATTATGTTCATTAAATTTGGGAGAATATACTAAGCAAATTTAAATTTTTTTTTTTTTTGCTTAGAGAACTGGAACCCTTAAAGTAGTATGTAACTGAAAACTTTTAATTTTTACTGAACGTTTATATAGAGACCATTAATTGAAAATTTCTGGTGACAGTAAAAGTAATATAGTTTTTTTCAGATTTTTTAAACAGCAGATTGAAATCAAATGATAAACAAAAGCTTTCTCAATGAGAACAATATTCTAGATGAAATTCTGTAAACAAGCCATTATTTGTCACATTTCACAGATGAAATTAAGAATGCAAAAATAACATTAGCCTCATAAGAATAATCTTAAATTGTTATATTAACATTAGAAATTATGATGGTATTTTGATGAACTTTAATCGTGAGACTTGTATATATTACTGTATTTTAAAATGGATACCTTTGCATTTGAGAATGTTTCATGTTTTTCTTCTGATATCTAAAATTGATTATAAATTTCCCTTGGTGGAGAAAAGAATTCACCTAGAATACAAATTTCCATTTATGTTTAAAAGCATTTAGGCTTTTTGAATTTGCATAATTTGAATAGCAGAACCTTGCTTTTGGTCAGGCTTATGGAGGCTAAATAATTAGCCAGTCTAGTAGATTCTTGTTTCAACATTAATTAAAATAAAACTCTAGATAGGCAGTGTAAAATAATGGAAAGAGTATGAACCCCAAATTCAGAAGATTTAGGTTCAGGGGCTGGCCCCGTGGCCGAGTGGTTGGGTTCTCGCGCTCTGCTTCGGGGGCCCACGGTTTTGCCAGTTTGAATCCTGGGCGTGGGCATGGCACGGCTCTTGTTTCTCTCTTTGGGAGAAAAAAGGAAAAAAAAAATTTTTTTAATTAAAAAGATTTAGGTTCAAGTTCTGCTTCTTAATAATTTAACATTTGGCAAAGATTTAAATATCCTGAGCTGCTTTTCCTCGTCTCTATGTAGTAATAATGTCTTTTTTGCCTGCCTTACAAGTTTGCTATGAAAATCAAATGAGATGACATATAAGAGAGGAGCATTTAAATACTAAGGTGAAATTGGTCTATACACGAGTGAAACTAGTCTGAACAAATCATGCTATATGCCTCTATCGTAAATGAGGTTCGAGCTGTAGTCATCAGCTCCAGCCAGCAGAGCAGCAGAGCAAGACCAAACACAAAGGAAAATCCTGACTGAGGAACGTTCTGACTGAAGAACTTGTTTCTGACAAAAGGTGACTAGGCTCCATGAACAGTTGTGCTAGATGAGCAATAAAATAAAAAGTAAACACATATAAAACTGAGTACAATTCTAGAATGTTAAAGCTAAAAAGCGTCTGGGATTTTCTAGCCAACTCTTCTTATTTTACAAGTGGAGAAACTGAGGCAGGGTTATCCAGTAAGTTTTGCAGTGGCGAACTAAGATGCGTTTCTCAATGGTTAAGGATCCAGATTTTGAAATTAGTTGAATTAGGCGTCAAATCACAGTTTTACCACTGACTTAAAATGTAGCTTCAGTCAAGGTAACCTCTCTAAGCCTGTTTCTTCATCTGTGAATTGGGGCTAGAAATAACCTGGTCTATTGGGTTGTTGTAGTAAAGGAGCTGATGAATGTAAAATGCTTAGCACACTGATGGCACATGGTATGCGCTCAATAAATGGTGTCTCTGTTATCTCTATTATTTTTAGCTATTATGCAGAATTTTCCAGCACATTATTGACTTCCCTGGCTTAATTTGTTCAAAATTATGGCTAGTGGCCCAGCTATGTTTCACTGAAACAACCCAAACAGTACTCTTGTTGTGTCCCTATTCTGCACCTACGTGTATGAGGAAATTGCTTCTGTGTCACAGTATTGAAAAGAAAAGGCTATTCTTAGATTAAAAGCATTAGTAAGTTTAGAAATAAAAGTTAGAAGTTAGAATGATCATCTATTTGTTGTGTAAGCTGTCATAATAAAGAACTGAAATGGCTTAGGTGCTTAAGAAATAGGACTAATGGATCTTATGGGATATGAAAAGCATCTCCCACTCCTAGCACTTTCCTTGAATAAATGACGTGATAGACTTGTGTCCTTCAACCGATTCATTCCTCTCACTTCATTCACACAGACTTAATGTCTGTAACCCTTGTCTTTTCCTTGTTAAACATCCCTGTCTATTTTGGGTCTATGTAGTGTGTGTTTCATAGAGCCAGGACTGTCTTGTTTATCTGCTGTGCCTGGTACGGTGCCTTGAACATGATAGTCACCTAAGTGTTGATTTTTTTTCTTTTTTCCTTTATTGAGGTCATAATGCTTTATAACATTGTGAAATTTCAGTTGTACTTTATTATTTATTATTTGTCATATATATGTGCCCCTTTACCCTTTATGCCCACCCCCCAACCCCCTTCCCCCTGGTAACCACTAGTCTGTTTTTGTCCATGTATTTGTTTATCTTCCACATATGAGTGAAATCATACAGTGTTTGTCTTTCTCTGGCTTATTTTGCTTAAATAATACCCCAAGTTTCATCCATGTTGCTGTGAATAGAACAATATATGTAAAGGTTTAATACCTATCCTTTTCAAACTATTCCAAACAGTTGAAGAAGATGGAACACTTCCTAACACATTTTACAAGGCCAACATCACCCTGATCCCAAAGCCAGACAATTTTCACAAATAAGGAAAATTACAGGCCAATATCACTGATGAACATTGCTGCAAAAATCCTAAACAAAATATTTGCAAACCAAATACAGCAATACATTAAAAGGATCATACACCATGATCAGGTGGGATTTATACCAGGGACACAGGGATGGTTCAACATCATCCTCAATGGTGCAAAACTGAAAGCCACCCCTCTGAGAACAGGAACAAGACAAGGATGCCCACAATTACCACTCTTATTCAACACAGTACTAGAGGTTTTGGCCAGAGCAATTAGGCAAGAAAAAGGTATAAAAGGAATCCAAATAGGCAATGAAGAAGTGAAACTTTGTCACCTGCAAACACTGAGAGTTTCACTTCTTCATTGCCTATTTGGAGTCCTTTTATTTCTCTTTCTTGCCTAATTGCCCTGGTCGAAATCTCCAGTACTCTGTTGAGTAAGAGTGGTGAGAGGGGGCACCCTTGTCTTGTTGCTGTTCTCAGAGGAATGACTTTCAGTTTTTCCCCATTGAGTATGATGTTGGCTGTAGGTTTCTCATATATGGTGTCTGTTATGTTGAGGTACTTTCCTTCTATACCCATTTTATTGAGTGTTCATATCATAAATGGACGTTGTATCTCATCAAATGCTTTCTCTGCATCTATTGAGATGATTCTGAAGTTTTTGTTCCTCATTTTGTTAATTTGGTGTATCACATTGATTGACTTGCAGATGTTGAACCATCTCTGTCTCTGGTATAAATCCCACTTGATCATGTTGTATGATCTTTTTAATGTATTGCTGTATTTGGTTTGCAAATATTTTGTTTAGGACTTTTGCAGCAATGTTCATCAGCGATATTGGCCTGTAGTTTTCCTTCTTTGTGTTGTCCTTGTCTGGCTTTGGGATCAGGGTGATGTTGGCCTTGTAGAATGTATTGGGAATTGTACCATCTTCCTCAATTTTCTGGTATAGTTTCAGAAGGATAGGTATTAAATCTTCTTTGAATGTTTGATAGAATTCTCCAGAGAAGCCAGCTGGTCCAAGACTTTTATTTGGGGGGAGATTTTTGGTTACTGTTTCAATCTCTTTACTTGTGATTCATCTATTCAGATTCTCTATTTCTTCTTGATTCAGTTTTGGGAGTTTGTATGGGTCTAAGAATTTACCCATTTCTTCTAGATTGTCTAGTGTGTTGGCATTTAGTTTTTCATAGTATTCTCTTATAATCTTTTGTATTTCTGTGACATCTGTTGTAATTTCTCCTCTTTTGTTTCTAATTTTATTTATTTGAGGCTTCTCTCTTTTTTCCTTAATAAGTCTGGCTAAGGGTTTGCCAACTTTATCTTCTCAAAGAACCAGCTCTTAGTTTCATTGATTCTTTCTACTGTCGTTTTTGGTTTCTATTTCATTTCTTTCTTTTTTTTTAAGATTGGCACCTGAGCTAACAACTGTTGCCAATCTTCTTTTATTTCTTTTTCTTCTTCTTCTCCCCAAACCGCGCCCACCCCCCCCAGTACATAGTTGTATATTTTAGTTGTGGGTCCTTCTAGTTGTGGCATGTGGGACGCTGCCTCAGCATGGCCTGATGAGCAGTGCCGTGTCTGCTCCAGGATCCAAACCAGTGAGACCCTTGGCCACTGAAGTGGAGCGTGCAAACTTAACCACTTGGCCACAGGGCCGGCCCCTTTATTTCTTTTTTGTCTGCTCTAATTTTTATTATTTTGCTCCTTTTGCTGACTTTGAGCTTTGTTTGTTGTTCTTTTTCTGCTCCTGTTAAATTTGGTTTAAGATTACTTATTTGAGATTATTATTCTTTGTTAAGGTGGGCCTGTATTGCTATGAATTTCCCTCTTAGGACTGCTTTTGCTGCATCCCACGAGAATTGGTATGTTGTATTTTTATTTTCATTTGTCTCCAGGTATTTTTTAGTTTCTCCTTTGACTTCTTCATTAATTCAATGATTGTTGAGTAGTGTGTTGTTTAGTCTCCACACATTTGTCTGTTTCCCAGCTTTTTTCTTGTAGTTGATTTCCAGTTTTGTAGCATTGTGGTTGGGAAAGATGCTTGATATGGTTTCAATGTTCTTAAATTTATTGAGGCTTGCTTTGTTTCCCAACATATGATCTATCTTTGAGAATGTTCCGCGTGCACTTCAGAAGAATGTGTATTCTGCTGTTATTGGATGGAGTGTTCTATATATATTTACTAAGTCAATCTGGTCTACTTTCTCACTTAATTCCATTATTTCCTTGTTGACTTTCTGTCCAAATGATCTATCCATTGATGTAAGCGGGGTGTTAAGATCCTGTACTGTTATTGTGTCATTAATATCTCCTTTTAGGTCAGTTAAGAATTGCTTTATGTGTTTTGATGTTCCTGTGTTGGGTGCATATATATTTATAAGTGTTATGTCCTCTTGATGGAGTGTCCCTTTCATCATTATATACTGCCCCTCCTTGTCCCTCATTGTCTTTTTTATCTTGAAGTCTACTTTGTCTGCTATAAGTTTGTCAATACCTGCTTTCTTTTCTTGGAGTTTAGCTTGGAGTACCATCTTCCATCCCTTCACTCTGACCCTGTGTTTGTCTTTAGAACTGAGATGTGTTTTCTGGAGGCAGCATATTGTTGGGTCTTGTTTTTGAATCCATCCAGCTACTCTATGTCTTTTGACTGTTGAATTCAGTCCATTTATATTTAGAGTGATTATTGATGTATGAGGGCTTAATGCTCCCATTTTATCACTCATTTTCTGGCTTCTGTATTTCCCTTGTTTCTCATCCTGTGTATTTTGGACTGCTAATTCAGTTTGGTTCCTCTCTATGATGGTTTTCTCAGTTTTCTCCTTATTTATCATTTATGTGTTTGTTCTGATTTTTTGTTTAGTGGTTACTGTGAGGTTTTTATAAAAGATCTTGTAGGTGCTGGCCCCATGCCGAGTGGTTAAGTTTGAGCACTCTACTTCGGCAGCCTGGGGTTCACAAGTTAGATCCTGGGCACATATCTACACACCACTCATCAAGCTGTGCTGTGGAGGCATCCCACATAGAAGAAATACAATGACCTACAACTAGGATATACAGCTGTGTACTGGGGCTTTGGGGAGGAAAAAAAAGCAATATTGGCATCAGATGTTAAGCTCAGGGCCAGTCTTCTTCACCAAAAAGAAAAAGAAAGTTTGAAACCCCGTCCCACCACTCTGTGTCTTTTGATTGGAGAATTCAATCCATTTACATTTAAAGTGATTATTAATATTTGAGGGTTTAATACTGCCACTTTATTTCTTGTTTTCTGGTTGTTCTGTATTTCCATTGTTTCTCTTCCCTTGTATTTATGAGTGCCATTTCAGTTTGGTGGTTGTTTTTTGTGATGTTTATCTGAGTTTTCTCTTTATTTATGAATTGTGGCTCTGCTCTGATTTTTTGTTTAGTGATTACTTTGAGGCTTGTATAAAAGATCTCGTAGATGATATAGTCCATTTTCCTGATAGCCTCTGATCTCCATTGGCCTAAGCAGGTTCCATCCCTTTCCTCTTCCTCTTCTGAGTTATTGTTGTGATAAGTTATTCTGTTTTTTGTTGTGAGTTTGTGACTAAATTGAAGTGTTTATAGTTATTTTTGATGCTTTCCTTCCTCTTATCTTTTATGTTGTAATTGTTTCCTGACCTGTTCTCATAGAAAGGTGCAGTTTTCTGAGTTTTTCTGCCTATTTACCTGTTTGCTTAAGGCTTTGTAAACGCTTTTTTCTTTCAGGTGTGAGGGCCTTCTTGATCATTTCTTGCAGGAGGAGTCTTATGATGGATTCCCTCAGCTTTTGTTTGTCTGGGAAAGTTTTTATTTCTCCATCATATCTGAAGGATATTTTCACTAGATAGAGTATTCTTGGCTGAAAGTTTTTGTCTTTCAGAATTTTGAATATATCATTCCATTCTCTGCTAGCTTGTAAGGTTTCTGCTGAAAAATCCACTGAAAGCCTGATAGGGGTTTCTTGTAGGTTATTTTCTTCTTTCTTGTTGCCCTTAATATTTTTCCTTTGTCATTTACTTTTGCCCATTTTACTAATATATGCCTTGGAGAAGGTCTTTTTACATTGATGTAAATAGGAATTCTATTAGCTTTATTTACATGTAATTCTAGCTCCTTCCCCAGGTTTGGGAAGTTCCCCTGTCTTATTTCTTTGAACAAGCTCTCTGCTCCTTTCTTACTCTCTTCTCCCTCTGGAATAACTATAATGCATATGTTGCATTTACTGATTGAGTTAGATATTTCTCAGAGAATTTCTTCATTTCTTTTTAGTCTTAATCGTCTCTCCTCCTCCACCTGGAGCATTTCTATTTTTGTGTCCTCCAGGCTGTTAATCCTGTCCTCCATAATATCAGCTCTGTTTAAGCACTGCAGATTTTTCTGTATCTTGTTCATTGTGTTTTTCCTCTCTAGCATTTCTTATGGTTTTTCAACCTCTTTTGTGAAGAATTCTCTTTGTTCATTAATTTTATTCCTGATTTCATTGGACTGTGTTTCTGAGTTTTCTTGTAACACATTGAGTTTTTTTATGATAGCTATTTTGAATTCTCTGTCATTTAGATTGTAAATTTCTGTGTCTTCAGGTTTGATTTCTGGGTGTTTTTCTTTTTCCTTGGGGTCTGGATTATTAACATACCTCTTCATACTATTTAATGGCACTGATTTATGCCTTTGAATAGTGATAGCATCTGCTCGCAGATTCCACCTGCCACCACTAGGGAGGAGGGCAGGAGCTGTGTGTTCTGAGCCTGCTGTGGTCACTGGAAGCTGTGCCTGTCCGAACCTGGGCCACTCCTTGGGACCACAGCTGCCCTGTGGGCTCTCCCACCAAATGGGAAAGCGATCATGGGGGGGCTCAGGGCTGCTGCTGCCTGCTCCCACAGTCCCGGCAAACCGTGCTCCTACCTTTGAGGCTGCAGCAGTACTATGGGTGTTCTCAGCAGCTGGGAACTTGTTCACCTGAGTGCACAGATCCACCATCGTCTCTTCCTAGGCAGCACCGGCCATTGTGCTTGGTAGGGGATGCCTCCCCACTGCATCTGAGCCTGAGCCACTCCTTGGGACTGTGGCGGCACTGTGTGCTCTCCCACCAAGTGGGAAAGTGGCCATGCAGGGGCTCAGGGCTGCCGGTACCTGTTCCCACAGTCATGCCAAGGCACTCTCCCACCCTCGGGGCCACAGTGGTGCTAGGGGCACTCCAGCAAGGAGAGCAGTTGCATGTTTGCACAGGGCTGCCAGG
Source organism: Equus quagga (assembly GCF_021613505.1). Lineage (NCBI taxonomy): Eukaryota > Metazoa > Chordata > Mammalia > Perissodactyla > Equidae > Equus > Equus quagga. The sequence continues at coordinate 186,020,347 of NC_060267.1, read as the reverse complement.
GGGCCAGAGAGTGCTCACCTATCTCCACCTTCTCCCGGGGGTAGTCCATCCACCTTCAGATGTATAGCTGCATGGGTCTCTCTCGCCTCCTGTTGTGCTGCGTGGGTATCTTCCATTGATCAGCGAATGTCCATTTAGTTATATTTCGAAGGGGGAGAGATAAAGGAAACAGCTCACTCCACCATGTTGTTGATGTCACCACCAAGAAAATATTTTTTTTTCTTTTCACAAATTTTACTTGAGTGAAAGTTATATACAGAATTACTTAGTATCAATGAAGATATGTCATTTCAAAAGTTACAGATTTAATCATTTTTAATTTCAGATTTCCTTTTTTTCTGGGGAACTGTATTTTTGATAACAACAACTTTAGTTGCTCTTCTGAAGAAAGAAAACAAAGAATTATCTGTTGAAAAAGAAGAAACCCAGGGGATCTCAGATACTTACAAGCTACTATTTGCAATTGTAAAAATGCCAGCAGTTCTGACATTTTGCCTTCTAATTCTAACTTCAAAGGTAAGAGATTTATAAAGCAAATTTAGCGTTCTGTTATAATTACCAATATCAGGGGATACTTTCCTTGCCTTTTCATATTATAAGTCCCTTCCCACTACTATTAGAATTTAGCAATAAAAACCAGTATTTTCAGTTTATTAAATGTGTTTTAAAGGTGTGATGATATCAGATATAATTTCAAAATTAGCTTAATGTCTTGGTGTCTTGAAAAGAATTGTGCCAACTTGAAGTACTTCTAATAAATCTGAATTTTATTTAATGAATGCTATTAATGCTTGGTATGGAAATGAATGCCTTGAAAAAATAATAGCTCTCTATTGTTATAATGAGTATTCATTTAATGTCAGAGGTAGTAAAATTATTTACTTAGAATGTGATTTACAAAAATATGAAAATTTGTGAATGTTAGAAGTCTATTTAAAAATCAGTTGAATTATTTTTTCAAATGTTGGAAGGAAATATATCAGAAATAAACAAAGATTTTGGTGATATTTATTTTGTTCTGTATGTTTTCTGTATTAAGATGTCCTAATTTTATAGTTCTAAAACATTTTAAAGACATTATACTAGAAGGAAGGTAAGTATATTCTGGTATAGTGAGCTGTTGCTAGTGTTGGAATTAATATTCCTAAAATCTGAAATCATTTACAAGATTTTCATATTACATATTGACCCTATCTATATAAACACTTTACGTCTGTCTTTTGACAACCCTGAAGTAAAAGTCGTAGCTTCATTTTTGCAGTAGTGAGATTTTCCTCCTCTCTAGTGATAGAGAGGATCAAACTTTAAAAAAAACGTGAGGAAGGTTTAAACTTAGGAACTTAAGATTCAAGTTTATGAAATGCTAAAAGGTTCAAGGAAGATAATATCTAATTACATCCTTTAGAGGTAGCCACTGGTAACATTTTTGGTGTATTTCCTTCCAGCCCCCTTTATATATATGTTTGTGTGCGCATGCGTGCATGTGTGCGTGCATATACTTTATATATGTAAGTACAACCAATAAATTATCAGCAAATTAATGTTAATAATATGTATTATTTATATAAACACAAATACTTTAAAAGTAGAATTAGATTAGACCATATGTAATTTTTTATCTGTTTTTGTCTTATTTTTCCGTATTCCTGTATCATTGAATAATAGTTGAAAATATATTTTTTAATAGCTGTATAATTGTCACAGTGTATAGATGTGCCATAATTTACTCAATCATTTTCTGTTGTATGTTTAATTTGCTTATGGTTTTTAATTATAAAAATTCACTATTGAATATTTTTGTTCATGAATCTTTCTTGAATGCTCTGAATATTTCCTTCCAATAAATTATTAAATGGGCATTTAGTGGATCAATGAATATAATTGTTAAATTGTTTTCTAAAAGATTATGATAATTTATGCTATCTACAGCAACGTATAAAGAGGTGCTTCAATTTCAGAGTCTAGAATGCTGTGCTCCCCTTTTAAACCAAGCCTCACCAAAAGAAACGCCTCTCCTAACTTTTAAAACCATAGATTAGTTTTCCTTCCTTTTGAGTTTTATATAAATGGAATACCCAGTATATGTTCTTATGTCTGGCTCTTGTATTTTTTCACTCAACATTATATTTGTATAATTTATCCATATTGTTATTTATAGCAATAGTTTGTTTATTGCATTGGTTATATTATTCCATTGTATGCATATGCTGCAATTTATCCATTCTTTCAACAGATTTTTAGGTTATTTCTACTCTGGGACTATTATGAATAGTGCTTCTGTGAACATTCATGTACATTACTTTTGGTGAACATAGGTGCACATTTCTGATGGATAAATACCTAGGAGTACAATTGCTGGGTCATAAGAAATGCATAGTATATACTGCCAAGCAGTTTTCCAAAGTGATGTTTCAGTTTTCCCCACCATTAGCAATGTCAAAGAGTTCCAGTTGTTTCACAGCCTTGAAAACACATGTCTTTTTTTGAGGAAGATTAGCTCTGAGCTAACTACTGATAATCCTCCTCTTTTTGCTGAGGAAGACTGGCCCTGAGCTAACATCCATGCCCATCTTCCTCTACTTTATACATGGGATGCCTACCACAGCATAGCTTTTGCCAAGTGGAGCCATGTCTGCACCTGAGATCCAAACCAGTGAACCCCAGGCCGCCGAGAAGTAGAACATGCAAACTTAACCGCTGTGCCATCAGGCCGGCCCCGAAAACACATATCTTGTCTTTTCAATTTTAGTCTTTCTAGTGGGTGTGTTGTAGCATCTCATTATGGTTATAACTTGCACTTCCTGGATGACTAAAGAAGTTGAGTACCTTTTCATATGGTTATTGGCCATTTGAATGTCCTGAGTTGCCTTTTTCTTTAAATTTGTAGGATTTTTATTTTTTATATATCCTGGATATGAGTTTTTTGTTAGATATGTGTATTATAAATATCTCCCATTTTCCCACTTTTTTTTTTTTTCCCCTTTTTCTCCCCAAAGCCCTCCAGTACATAGTTGTATATTCTTCGTTGTGGGTCCTTCTAGTTGTGGCATGTGGGACGCTGCCTCAGCGTGGTTTGATGAGCAGTGCCATGTCCGCGCCCAGGATTTGAACCAACGAAACACTGGGCCGCCTGCAGTGGAGTGCGCGAACTTAACCACTCAGCCACGGGGCCAGCCCCCCATTTTCCCTCTTTTAAGACTAAGTAAATGTTGAAGTCAGTTTGTATATCTAATTTTTACAAAGAGAATGGGTGAAATATAAGTGAAATTCTTTTCTGGACTTAAGTGAAATATCTTTGACCTTTAACTTTTTTCTTACGGTGAAATTTGGAGCTCTTTGGCTCCATTCCAAGAAGTTAAAGTATATAGTATTTATCGTTTCTTTTTAAAAAAATTCTTTTTAACTTGATATAATTTCACAGTTACTGAAAACTGACTTATGTAGTTGAATGAATTCCCTTATGTCTTTATCCAAATTCTTTAATTGCTAACATTATCTCCACTTTCTTTATTCTGCAAATTTGTGCTCTATTACACATTTCCTCTGAAATATTTGAGAGTGATTTATCTTTAATTATAATGTACAACTTTTATAACTTTATTTTTTTCTGGCCAGGGATCCAGTCCAGGATCACACATTGCATTTAGTTGGTATGAGCCTTTCTCTGTCCTTCATGACCTGTACGTGTTTAAAGAATACTGGCCAATTGTTTGGTAGAATGGCTGGCCTTCCATTTGTGTTTGTCCAATATTTCTGTATGTTTAGGTTCAGGGTATGCATATGTGGCAGGAATACCACAGAAGTGAAATGGTGACACCTTCAGGGAATTAGGTCAGGAGCCATATCATGTCCCCTTATAGCCCATTAACTGTTATTGTTAACTTTGATTACTTTGTTCACCCATTATCAAGTTACTATTTTTCCTTTTGTAATTAAAAACTAATTTATAGGGAGACACTTTGAGACCAAGTATTTTATTTCACCTCAAACTTTTACCCACTACTTTGAGTATCCTTACCCTTTGTTGTTATTTTTAAGTACTGATCTAACTGTACTCTTTCTTCCCCGCATTTCATTCAACTTCTCAGATACAGTGTTTTCTCAGATTTACTTTTGAAATTATCACCAGTCTGAAATCATCAAAAATGTGTATATGTGGCAGTGATTCTTCATTTTAACCAGAGTTATTTGGAGTCAAAGGCTTTTCTTTTAAACTTAAAACATACAAATCAGTAATTTTGGATTTGGACACTGTTTATCAGAACAGATTAAACTTCTCGGAATGGAAGTTTAGTTGTGATTAAAGCTGTCTGCAGTTCCTAAGAGTGCTGAATTCAGTTGTGTTCACTGAATATTGTCGGTCGATGATAGGGCAGAGTGTGCCTTCTGGAACTCAGTGGTTGCCCCAGATGTGATAATGTGACACTTACTTATAACTGGCACGGGTCAGTGATGAGATTGAGGTTCTTGAAGAACTTACATGTGCTTGAGGAAAATATTTCATAAGTCACAAATTAAAATATTTTTTTTGTTTTTATATTGCAGATTGGTTTTTCAGCAGCAGATGCAGTAACAGGACTGAAATTGGTAGAAGAGGGAGTACCCAAAGAACATTTAGCCTTATTGGCAGTTCCAATGGTTCCTTTGCAGATAATATTGCCTCTGATTATCAGCAAATACACTGCAGGTCCCCAGCCACTAAACATATTTTACAAAGCCATGCCCTACAGGTAAAAACAAAATAAAGCATTACTAAATAAGAAAGGTTAAATGAGGAACGTTCATCAGTATCACTAATGTATGTAGAGTATATACGGAAAAAGGCTTGAAAAGCATCTTTAATTTCAGTGTCATTTATATGTACTTCTATCTCTGTTTAACCTCCTAACAGGTTTTAGATACAGGCTTCTTTCAGATAGTAGGCACACAGATTTCTGTTTTTGCTGTTGTTTTTTAACCTAAATGGAAGTCAATTTCATGTTTCCTTCTTTTTCTGCAGATTGTTGCTGGGATTAGAATATGCTCTGCTGGTCTGGTGGACTCCTAAAGTAGAGCATCAAGGGGGATTCCCTGCGTATTACTACATTGTAGTGCTGCTGAGTTACGCATTACATCAGGTAAGCGTGCTGTGGTTTTCTCAAGAAGGAAACTATTCTATGTAAAATAAAGAAGAAACTTTTCCACAGTTGCCTTAAAATAATGATAATAAATTTTAAGATTGAAGTACTAGTCTTACACTGAAGAAATTATTTGGTGGTGAACTTTAAACCTTGTGGCTTTTGATTTCATGAGTTCTGTTTATGGGAAGAGTTCCTTCTTCATTCATTTCGTTGTTTTGGTCATTCAACAAGTATTTGTTACATTTTAGAAGTTATTCCAAATCTAGTAACTCTACTCTGGCTAAGTATCCATCGGTGGATCTCTAGATTTGGGTTCTTTCTTCTATCCCTGATATTTTTTCTTTCTGAAAGTATTGAGAAATAATGATGGGTTAGAAGTCCCAGGTTTTTGGTTTAGATTCTGTATTGAAAGTTATGACTTGTCTTTGTGCTTTTGGAAGATATGTGTTAATCTGCTTTTTCTTTCTTTATTAAATATCTTCGTAATCCCTAAAAGAAGTGGATCTCCACTTTGCCCTAGCCTCGCCCAGGCCACTGTTGCAGAATGGAGTTCTGTTCTGGGGCGTGTGATTCGAGTGGATGGCAGATGCCCCGCACTAACCGTTGTTCTCAGCTGCAGTTGTTGCTAACGTGTTTCACTTTGGATGTTTCCATGGAACCTAGTTTAAACTCTTTGAAAGTTAGATTTACCAACTCCTCACTTTGTTTTTAACTGAAATGTAACAATATGGCTACCAGGTAATCTCAATAATTTTTTGCGTACAATTATATCACTTAGGAGAATTCCATAGTGGATTATGTCTGACTAACTGTATGTTTGTAAAATTATTGAGGCTAAGGTGTCAAATATAATTTTTTCTGTTTTGCACATACTTAGTTAATGCTAGGCACCAAATAAAGTTAAAAGAAGTGCTTTAGCTTAGTAAATACTGTACCATCTGTGTAAGTGAAGGAAAACTATGATGGAGTAGTCCAAAAATCATGAGTTTGGCTTTGGATTCCATTAGAGAATTTCCCAAAGTGTAGTCATTGAAACTCATATCACCAGATGCTTTGTGAAAAAAGGTACAAGACCAACTAAATTGGAGAAATGAAACATGACATAACCCTTTTTTATGCATCATCTTGATCACTTCCTCAGCAAACATTAAGTGGACACCGATTCCAAACTAGAAACCATTCTAAGTACTAAAATATGACAGTGATAAATCGTGCCCAAATCCTGCCCTTAAGGAATTTGTATCATAGAGGCTTTCAGAAGGCCTGCAGTGAGAGGGACCTGTTTAATTTTGTGTAGCTTAGTGTTTCTGAGTCTTATTTAATGTTGGAACTCTTCTTTCTATGACCATCAATGGAACAGTATTCAAAGGAGTGCTATTTTGGAAATATGACTTGTTTCCATGTTCCCACGGAAGGTTAATTCTTGCCTGTTAAGCACTTTTTGCCTCTGAACTGTCTCTTCAGTTTGTTACATAAATTTTGAAATGTTATTTTTCTTCTATATATGTAGAAGAAAATTATATATATAAATGTAATTATATATTCATGTTCCTTTGAATATTTATTACATGTATAATACATGCATATAAATATTTGCATACATGTGCATATGGTATATTTAAGTATAATACAAATATGGAGTTTTGCTTATTGCTATATGCATCCCTCAATGCCACTGCATCTGTCATTTTCTCTCTTGAGCCTTCCTTGACCTCTTGGGTAGAATTAACTCTCATTTATTTAGGCCCCAGTAACATGATGTGTATACTTCTATTTACAGTACTTACTGCATTTCATCATAATTATTTATTCCCTATTTTCCAAGCCTAAGAAATAAATACTTCAAGGGCCAGAGGGACTGTGTCTTACTTATCTTTGTATTGCCATGATCTGGCCTACAGTGGGTGATCAATACATGTTTGTTGACTTGAGTTTAAAAAGGGTCATGAAAATTTATTTTCAGGTTTATGATTTCCGTGTCCTTAATTCAGACTACAGCTTTACAAAGTCTCATCACACTAAAGATGCTTCTGTTTTCCCCATAGGTTACATTGTACAGCATGTATGTTTCCATAATGGCTTTCAATGCGAAAGTTAGTGATCCACTTATTGGAGGAACATACATGACCCTTTTAAATACTGTGTCCAATCTGGGAGGAAACTGGCCTTCTACAGTAGTTCTCTGGCTGGTAGATCCCCTCACAGTGAAGGAGTGTGTAGGAGCATCCAACCAGAACTGTCGAACACCTGATGCTGTTGAGGTAAGTGCATTGTAATTTTAGACAATATTAAGATATTAATTTTCTTGTTTCACCTCTAGAATACTATATCTTTTTTTAAAAATCACATCTGCCCTTAGTTTCTAGTGTAGAAATCTACATATCTTTTCCTTTCCTATCATAACTGAGGGTTGTAACACACTCAGATCAGAAAGTGGCTCATGGGGGCCGGCTCCGTGGCCAAGTGGTTAAGTTTGTGCGCGCCGCTTTGGCAGCCCAGGGTTTTGCCGGTTTGAATCCTGGGCGCGGACATGGCACTGCTCATCAAGCCATGCTGAAGGCGACGTCCCCCATGCCACAACTAGAAGGACCCACAACTAAAAATACAAAACCATGTACTGGGGGGCTTTGGGGAGAAAAGGAAAAATAAACAAAATCTTTTTTTTTAAGTAAAAAAAAGAAACAGTAGCTCACTTGAAGGTGTTTCTTAGCATAGGAGGAGCAATCTCTCCTCCACCTTGAGGGTCACTGTCCTACACCATAGGCACTTAATAAAAGCATAATTAACAGCTAAGTTTTATAATGATAGAAAAAGAGAAATTCCATTAGCTATTCATATAACAATTGTAACTAGAACCAAATGGTTGGTAGTTTGTTGATAAATTATTTCAAAGTAACATTAGCCCACCTCTAGAGTAGATTCATTGGAAACTTCTTCACATTTCCAAATATGAAAAGCTGTATCTTGAAAATGAGTATTTTGTACAGCAAGAGCTGAAAGTGGTTTTTCATCCTGTTAGTAGTATTAGAGAGATTCAGATACATTAAGATGTTTTGCCATTTGAAGTGATGAAATGTTGATTCTTTTTTCTCTTTTTTTTGGTGAGGAAGAGTCTCTCTGAGCTAACTTCTGTGCCAATCTTCCTCTATTTTTTGTATGCGGGTCGATGCCACAATATGGCTTGACCTGTGGTGTTGGTCTGAACCCATGAACCTGGGCCACCAAAGCAGAGCACAGTGGACTGAACCACTCCACCACAGGGTCAGCCCCTTAAAGTGTTTGAACAAAAGTATTTTGACTAATCCTTTAAATTACAAAGTAAAAACATATAAGTTGCTGAATACTTCCATTTTGAAATTGTGGAATAATTATTATTTTACTTTTACAGCTTTGCAAAAAACTTGGTGGCTCGTGTGTTACAGCATTGGATGGTTATTATGTGGAGTCCATTATTTGTGTTTTTATTGGATTTGGTTGGTGGTTCTTTCTTGGTCCAAAATTTAAAAAGCTACAGGATGAAGGACCGTCTTCGTGGAAGTGCAAAAGGAGCAATTAGTGCATTCACTGCTGGACATTCTAGAAAGGTAACCATACTCTGGGTTAATTCAGAGAGCTGTAAGAGTCAGTGCACAGGAGTATAAAATATTATTTTAAACAAGGAAATTATCAATATAAAATGCCAAATGGTTAAAAAATAGAGACCTCTCTGTGTATTTGATTATACTTTTCCTTGCCTTGTTGATATATTTAAAGTTTACTTAAGGTCAGGAAATTGGTCCTAAAACAACTCTTCTGGCCTTGTTATTTGATTTATGTGTTTTTAATTTACTGACCAAAGTATGTTTTAAGCTGCACTGCAGTCATCATGGGGGGTAACCATGCAGTCAAGTATTGTTATCAGTACCTACGTTGAGCTGTATTTGAAATTTTGGTAAAATACATTAAATGGAATAGAGCTTGATGTTCAGGTACGAGCTACAAGTAGTCTGCCCTTGTTGGCCATTAAATCTTATTTTGAATTGCAAATTGGTGAAATTCTGTGTAGGCTACTGAAATGCCAGTTTAGTTATTTTTCAGACCATAACCACATTGTACTAATGAATCTGTTAAAAAGACTATTTTAAATGTATTTCCTGCTTTTGTAAGCATTAAAGATTTATAAGAAGATTATTCAGACTTATTTTTTATAAAATGAAAGCTGTGATTTTTAATTTATTGATTCCCCTGCCTCCTTTCTTTTGGAAGATATTTTGATTCCTTGTTACCTTAAAGCTTACATATGTTTTTGTCATAAGTGCTTTGTGGCACACAGACAGCTCATGAGGGATCAAATTTAGTGTGGTATGTATGTTCATGGCAAAGTTTTGAAAATAAAAAACGTTTTTCTTCAAGTAGTGTTTTTTTTATTACTGAGAAAAAACAGTAAAGCTTTTCGATTAATTAAAATTTACATGAGTAATACCGTAATTGTAGAAACTAATGCTTTAAAGAGAGAAACAAAGACATTTTGTGCCTTTGACAAATTAAATCATGTGGTGGAAGAATGTTTCTTAATTAAGCACTTTACTAGTGAGAAAGATCTCACAATTACTTTATACCAAATCAGGTACTGTATTTCCACTTATTAAAACACAACCTTCTGTTTATAAACTATAGTTTCCAGTGGAGAATTGCTGTCCCAGGAGAATTAAGCTTTTGAGTTCTTTAGCAGCTTCCAACATGTAATGTATACCTGGTAGTAAGGTTCTTTGCATATTTTGTGTTGTGTATTACTCTGACTCTTTAGAGATTATAGAATTCCTTCAAAAGTTAGAGAAAAAGAGAGATTAAGTTGAGTCTTACTTAGTAATTTTGTCTTTGTGGGCAAATATGTACTAACTCCTGATTTTGTTAATTTTATAACATAGGTTGAATTGTAGAGTGGGGTTTTTATAAGTTATGGAGGATAAAATGGGTGGGAGGAAATGGCACAGCGTCTGAAGGAAGACGACGTGGTGGTCTCTAGCACTCACGCACTGCCCTTGGAAGGCCTCTGTGGGCGTCGGTGTCACATCCTGAAGAATGCCCTCAAGAGTCATCCGAGAGGAGGCAGCCACACTCAGCCACAGACTGCAGTACTGTGCCACGAAGGTTGTCTATTATCTTGTGTTATAATGAAAATGTTACTTGAATAAAAAAAAAAACCCACTTAATTCTTACATGTGAAATGTATTTTGACTTTTAATTTTTGGATTAAGAAGCTCACATTGCCATAATTACCTTTTATTTCTTCCCCATTCATAATACAAATTATACATACTTTCAAATATAGTTTGAAGTCTGTAAATCTTTAATGACTTGAACTTTTAAGACATATTTTAAGCCTTTAACTATAAGATGAAAGCTCCTAGCTGCATTTGTTCTAGAAATGAGCAGTTGTTTGAATTGTGGTCATTTGGTTATTTGGGCACATGGTTGTAATGCATGCCAAAAAGGACATGTTAATACTACGTGCAGCCACAGAGTGTCTACTGACCACTCATGGCTCCTTACAGACCGTCTGCCTGAATCTGAGAGTCTGTTCCTTGTACATCAGTAGTATCAGAAAACACTACCTATTTTTGTGTGTGTTTTCTTTACTGATAGATCCTGATAAACTCTACCCTCCAGTATAAGCATTCGCTCCTCCAGTTAAGGTATTATGTACATACTGGCTAATACCAGATGTGAACATACATCTCTTTATGTCAGTATCTCCCTGTGTACGTTGGTTGCAGCCTGCATACATCTCATATAAGTTTGAAAAGTTCTTATAAGATTAGGTAAGACTAAGACTAAAAACTCCCTCCTTTGTAAATATTTTAATTTTGCTTGATCAATCATAAAAAATGTGTTCAAGCTCTAAAATAGATTTCTCTATTTTATATATTAAACCTTTGAAATCTAAACTACTGTTTGATTTCATCCCTTCATTGTAAGCGTTTTTATTCTAAAACGATGTCAGTGAGGCCTTGACACCCCTGAATTGCTTGCAAAACTCTGGATATGTTAACTTTTTGTTTTTATGGCAAGAGCTCTTGTTAAAATCTTAAATGGGGGCCAGCCCATTGGTGCAGTGGTTAAGTTCACATGCTCCGCTTCAGTGGCCCAGCGTTCGCTGGTTCGGATCCTATACACTGCTTGTCAAGCCATGCTGTGGCAGGTGTCCCACATATAAAGTAGAGGAAGATGGGCACAGAGCAGGGCCAGTCTTCCTCAGCAAAAAGAGGAGGATTGGCGGCAGATGTTAGCGCAGGGCTAATCTTCCTCAAAAAAATAAAATAAAATCTTAAATGGACTGTGATCCAAAAAAGTGTGAAAGCCATGGCCTTATCAAATGTGGGCTGTACTGTGAATTGTAATGCACTTGAAATAACAGTTGTGAAACTAATTATTTAAAGCATCCTGAAAACAATGTTAAAAGAAAAATCTATGATGAAAACTGGACAGTCTCTGCATTTGTAGCATTGCACTTGAACCTTGAAGGGATTAGAGCAGATGAGACATTAACTGGTAGAAGAGAGACATAAGGGTGGATTATATCCTACAAAAGACATAATTTAGTCATTTAATCCTTTTTTCTGTGAATGACTTCTATTTTGCCTTGTTAACAGAAACCCAAAACAGTAGACATGGTTTTATATTAAAGGGTTGTGATCATTATTTAATAAAACAGAAGACCAGATTTGTTTTCGTATTCAGAATGAGTAAAAGTATATAACACAGACCCTGCTAAAAATAAAGAGCCAACACGTTGGGAACATTCCATGCAGATTTCCAAAATGTGTTTTACCTTAGCATTGGAAACAGAAAATAAACTTTAAAAAATTCCATTATAACTAGGATTGATATACTTAATCGCCATTTTAGTCACAGAAGGGAAGGTGATGAGGTGTATTGTAACTACAAGACTCTTTAACCAGTGTCTTTGGTAGATAGTGAGGCATAGTTATTTGATTTTCTCTTAGAAGATTTAAAGGACCGATTATAGACTTGGTTCTTTTCCACTTCAGCTTAGTCTCTGCCGGATCGGACAGTGCCAGATTTTAACGTAATCGCTGTTTAGTTTCAGCCTGAGGGCCTTTCTGTTTCCTCTCTGTCAAAACTGCTGTCGGAGTCTTCCTTTCTGAGTTGTTAGTAAGGCAGAGTGGGCGTGGAGAGCGCGGTCTCCCTCCCCGAACTTTGCTTTGGTAGAGGCAGGCCCTGTGTCAGGCAGAGTGGCTCACAGACGGGACTCATGCCCTCTGCCTTGAGCAAACAGAAACTTTTGTTGGCTATTGGATTATAAGGATTGCTGTTAAGGACGTTTTTTTTTTTTTTAATCGTGGAGGGGGCACACATTTTATAGGAGAAGATAGTTTTATGTAGCAGAATGAAAATTTTATGATTAATCATAGTTCCTCTTTAAAAAATTTTGCCAAGTTTATAACTTACAAGATCATATTAAAATATTAGCCATATTAATTTCATAGTTTAGATGAAGTCTTGAAGTGTTGAGAAGGTTGCTACATGTTTTCTATTGTCAACATAGATGTAATTTTGTAACAATTTTGTGTGAAGAATGATTAAATAGCATAACTGAAATGAACAAGGTACTAGTATAATTCTGGGGAAATTATCATAAGTCTCTAAAATTTAGTACCTTAGTCAGTTACAATTAATGTCACTATTATAAAATATAAATATTAAGGCCTCTTATTTTCATCAAAACTACCTTAAATGTTGGGAAAAGTTTACTTTTTATAGCCTAATAGTTAATGAAATTGAATTTTTTTTATCACATGCATCTATAAAATGTAGGAAAACACAAAATTGGGACAAAATTTTGATGTTTTAAAAAGTTTGGCGTATTTGATAAATTGATAGATTACCACTGTCAAGTTATATCAGTGAGTGTATATCTATTGTTGTCCTCAGATTTTGCCTTTGCAAGAATGTCTAAAATTTAAAAAAAATACTCAATGCTGAAATCTGTGATCATTGAGGTCTTTATGAAATTGTTGCACCATGTACAGTTGTGAATTAAAAATGCACAGCACAAAACCATTTCTATTATCATTTTTGGAAGATTGATAGTTTATCATTATTTAAGTCTTTTAGTAATGTGAAATGTTTATTTGGTTAGTTTATTAAAAGATGTACATTAAAGCTTGATATTTATGCAATGTTTAAATATTTGGAGTATATTTGAAATACATTCTTCAGATTTTTATATAAAGGATTACTTAAATCCTCAAAATGATTGCTTTACAAACAATCTCTAAAAAATAAAACGTTAATGAAGTATTCTTGTTTTCATTTTTAAGTAATAGCCAAATTTCCCTTCAAGTCACTCATGTTAACATTATACTAGATTGGCATTATATAATTAAAAGCAAATACAGTAATTTCAAGTTATGTACACTTACCACCAAACCCTTTTTTCCTTTTTATTGAAGCCAGCCTGAATTGTTGGTTGTGTTACTATCTTCTGTTGGTAGCCTGGGTGAAAGGAGACCAGTCAGAGGCCCATCACTGTGTTCTTCAAGAGGAGATAATGTAGGGATAGTCTGGAGTCATCAAGAATTTCACTGGGAAACTTGACTGCAAAACCTCTTATTTTTGAAACATTTGTATTTGGATATTGGCTTCTTCAGTAACAATTTTGAAGAATTTCTTTAAATTAAAGGACAGTTTGGGACTATAGAGAAAATATTTTGTTTCTCCACAAGTTTTCTGAGAAAATTTTACTGAAACTTGGGACCTGTGCTGAAAGAGAAGCCTTCAGAGTTAAATTGACTGAATATAGTGGGAACCCATCCAGAGTGTATTAGTTTGCTACGGCTGCTGTAACAAAATACTGCACACTGGGTGACTTAAACAGCATTTATTCCTCACAGTTCTGGAGGCTGGAAGTCCAAGATCACGGTGGTGGCAGGTTTGGTTTCTCCTGAGGCTTTCTCCTCGGTTGGGAAACTTCCACCTTCTTGCTGTGTCTGCACATGACCTCTCCTCTGTGCATGCAGGTCCCTGATGTCTCATCCTCCTAGAGGGATGTGAGTCCTGTTGGATTAGGGCCCACCCTTAGGACTTCACTTATATGTCATCACCTCCGTGAAGGTCCATCTCCAAATGCAGTCATGTCGGAGGTTAGGGCTTCAACCTGTGAATTTTGGTGGGATACAGTTCAGTCCATGGCAGAGATGTTTACTTCTCCAGTACCCACATCTCAAGGGAGGGTGAGACCTGGGACCCTGGAGACCTCTGGGTTGTAAATCTGGAGATTCAAGTCTTGTCTTCCCCTCTAACAACATGTATCTACATTCCAAAGGGTAGGAACCCAGGATCCTTCCCAAGGAGAATTTGTTTACATTAGGAGATAAAATTTCCCTTCCTTTCTCCGGAAGAAAGGAGGGTTCTGTGCGTCTGTCCTACATGGCCACAGACACTCCTATATGAGGTTCCTCACCTGCAGTACAAACCGCAGGATCTGTAGGCTCTTGGTCTGGTACGCTGCTCTGGCCTGGCGCTGCTCAGTCTCACACGGGAGAGGAGTGGACTGCTGGGGAACCAGCCTGATTGTCCTCAGGGAGCAATAATTAAATCCACCTGCTCCAGAGACCAAACATTCAGTACAAGATCAGTACACAGAACTTCACAGACATGTTCTTTCTGATGTTTCCTGAAATTGTATTCTGTTTAATTCACATTTTTTGGTTGTGTTATGGTCAGAGGCCTGGAATAATGAAAACCTGTGTCTTAGAACAGAGTTCAGTCTCAGGTGATTAGACCTCTTCTCCTAGCCTAAATGGGGCAAAGTACCCAAGTAATTCAATTCAAGGTGATGATAAAGTCCACTCCTGTGGGTAGAGGAAATTGTAAATCTATTTCAGTAGTGAGGTGTGAGTTGAGGCAAAAATTAGAAGGTTATATGAAGAAATCAGACCCTCTCGGGAAATGAAAATGGTTACAAAAGCAGAAAGAAACGACTCTGGGTTAAAAAAGAAAAAAGATAGTGAAACCATTTCAAAATAACACTTTTACACTTTTTTGAATATTTTTATTAAATTAATAACTTCTGACAAAAGAGAAAGTAGAGGAGCCAGCCCCATGGCCTAAAGTTCAGTGCTCCACTTTAGTGGCCCAGGTTCGGTTCCCAGGTTTGGAACCACACCACTCGTCTGTCAGCAGCCATGCTGTGGTGGCGGCTCACGTAGAACTAGAAGGACTTATAACTAGAATACACAACTAGGTACTGGGGCTTTGGGGAAAAAGGAGAAGAAAAAAGAAAAATTGGCAACAGATGTTGGCTCAGCGTGACTCTTCAAAAAAAATTAGAAAACTCAGGAGCAAACGAGTCCCCTCTGAGGAGAAAGGAGGGACTGGGGACCCCACAGACGACAGTTCCTCTCATAAAAAAAAAAGAGGATTTTTAAAAACTCATTTCTTTCCAGCCCTCAATGTTTTTTTTTTCCATTGCTGACCAGATACTATCTGCACTAATA
Source organism: Equus quagga (assembly GCF_021613505.1). NCBI lineage: Eukaryota > Metazoa > Chordata > Mammalia > Perissodactyla > Equidae > Equus > Equus quagga. Next base: position 186,004,725 of record NC_060267.1, on the reverse strand, counting down.
TACGTGGGTCATAATGTGTATATAGGCAGAGTGTGCAAAAGCTAAGGTTTTGCAGATTATAAACATTGATTTATTAGTGATTTCCTTTTTTACTGTCAGTTTCTAATAAAGAAATTGGAGGAGAGATCAGTTAAAGGCCTTCAGAGTGAACATGATCTAAACTAGAATAGCAGTACTGGAAAAGGAAAAGGACATGGATTTGGAGCTTGTGAAGGTGAGCTCCAAGGATAGTTGGGTACTGCAGGAGGCAGGGACGTGAGCTTTTGAGTGGGTGATCGTAGGAATGTTGGCAGAGGGGCAGCTTTGGAAGAGAAGGCAGTTTTCATCAGAAGATGGTAGGATGAGTGTGAATAGAGACTCGTTTCAAGTTTTTTCTAAGGACTTGAGATTTGAGTATTCTTTTGAGTTAGTGAGTCAGGGAAATGAGGCTGGTAAGGGTGCAAAGGAGAAAGGGGGCAATTTGCAGGACAAAGTTCTGGAGAAGGCAGAATGAAGATAATAGTGTCCTTTAAAAAATTTTAACATTACTGTAAAAAATTTAATGGTATATTCTTCATTATTCCAGTCCCAATAAAAATAAAAACAGAAGTCAAGAGTTGGCATTTTGTTGTATACACTCATTTTCCTCATAGTGAATAACGAAGTATTTTTTAGATGCTAATTGCCTCTCATCTAGAATTGTACAAAAGCCTTCTGATGATTCTTCCTTACTCTCAGTTCTTCCAACTTATGTCTATATTCCTCACTACAGATATTATTATAGGGTTCTTCCAAAATGCAATTAGAAATTATGAACTCCTTTCTTTAGAACAAATTGCTTCCCCTAAGTGACAAAATCAGTAACCTTCATGATCTTGTCACATATTCCAACACACTGTCCATTGGATATTCCATACACCAGCCACAGTAAGAGAATTCCAGATTTCAAGAACACTGTAAACTCACCCTCCTAATTCAAAGCAATGCCCCATGGGCATTCCTCTAAAATCAGCAGTGGGCTTTTATTCACTCCCTTGTCCGCAGGACCAGACAGTTTCAATAGAAGAAAACAAAGAAAGGCTCTGCCTTGGACAGTTACCAAAACCACAATAGACAGAGATCACAGCAGGTTCCTAGAATAGTAATAATGATAACAGCCAACATTTATTTGATGCTGTCTTCATTCAACATACATTCTAAACTCTTTACGTAAATTAGCTCATTTAATCTTAAAAGGAAGGTATCATGGTGATTCCTGTTTTACACAAGAGCAAATAGAAACATGGAGAAGATGAGGGATTTGTCCAAGGTCAGACTGCTAAGGAGGTAGCAGAGTCGGATTCCAGCCAAGGTGGTCTAGCTGCAGAGCCCACACTCTTAAATCACTTGACTGCCAACACTGCGCTCCCAATACCGACTCACCCACCCCACAGCTCAACCTTATTCTGTCCTGCATCTTTTGCACCATATCTCTTAGCCCTGAAATGATGATGCAATTCCTCATGGAAAAGTTGGAGCTCCTCAGTCTTTTTTCTTTTCTTTTTTTTAATTAAAGATTGGCACCTGAGCTAACAACTGTTGCCAATCTTTTTTTTTTTTTTCTTTTCCCCAAGCCCCCCAGTCATAGCTGTATATTCTAGTTGTGAGTGCCTCTGGTTGTGCTATGTGGGACGTCGCCTCAGCACGGCCTGACGAGCGGTGCCATGTCCACGCCCCAGACCTGAAGCAACGAAACCCCGGGCCACGAAAGCAGAGCGCATGAACTTAACCACTCGGCCACAGAGCAGCCCCGGAGCTCCTCATTGTTGAACCAACATTCCAATTTCCTTGGTTCATGCCATCTCCTATACTTCAAATCCTTTTCCTCTTAAAAGTGGCCTTTTATTGAAGATAATTATTTGGCAGAGAGAAGAGTTTTTGCTGGAAGACACATATCATCCTCTGAGACTGGAGAAAAGAAGAATATGAGAGAAAATTAAGAATTTGTTGATGGAGAGGGGAGAGAAGTCAAAATTAGTTTTTTCCAGGTATTTTGATATAAGTAAATAAAAGGTCAAAAAGAAACCAAAAACTGAGAAGATTCAACAGAAAATGTTTGAGATAGGGATAAGTGCTGAGAAACCAATTGGAAATCAATCGAGGCTAAGTGTAGAGTTCAGATAGTATAAGTCTGAGGTGGGACTAGTCAGTCTAGTTTTCTGACTTTCCCAGCCGTTCTTGGAATCTCAAGAGGGATGCCTTAGCAGTGGTGGAGGGAGCTAGCCATGGTTAGTTGGCCCTATAGATACAGCACAAGGGTGTGGGACCAAGAGATTCTAGGGCAGTAGATCTCAAAGATATTTCTATACTCATGAGACATTCACTCCTAAGAGCATACCCAGTGTTATTTCTAATTCCTGAAGGACTAGCTGTTTTACTGTCTATTTTTCACTCAAGAAAACATACTAGGGTGTAAGAATAATAATTTCATGTGGAGCAGTTCCCCAGTCATTCATTGTATTAGATACCCTTCAAACATGTATGTGCATACACATGTGTGCACACACATTATTTGGACATGTGTAATTTTGGAGAGCAAAATTAAACTTCCCAAATGAGTCTGGTACACCAATGTCATTTGTACCGGTAAGAAAACCACCGATCTACAATATGTAGTTAAGCTGCCCTCTGTAAGATAAAGGATGTTTTTAAAAATTATTTTTAACATTTTATTATGGAAATACTTAAACACATATATAAGTAGATTGGGTAATATACACCCATGCAGAGTTAAATGGAACAATCCACAAGACTGTCCTGACACCAACTGCACAGTTTGAGGGTCCTCAAGAAGTAATTCAAGAACTCACAGAACTTACTGAAAGCTGTTGTATTCATGGCTATGATTTATTACAGGGAAAGGATACAGATTAAAATCTGCCAAGGGAAGACATGCGTGAGGCAGAGTCCAGAAGAGTTCTAAAAGTCGAGATCCCAGTTGTCCTGTCCCTGTGGAATCATGGACAGCATGAACCCCTCCCAGCAGTGATGTGCATGATGGGCATGGAGTATTGCCAACAGGAAAGCTGATCAGAGCCTTGGTGTGCAGCGTTTTTATGGAGACTGCATGGTTAACTGTCCACTTAGCTGAACTCAATCTCCAGTCCCTGTGGAGGTCAATTTGATGCCATGAGACTCAAAGCCCCTTTCAAAACCATTTCTCAATTTGCTATAGCCTTGTGGGTGTCATGGATGTGAGCCTGGTGGGCTTTCAAAGCTAGATGTTTTGGGGCCTCATCTCTCAGGTGCAGGTTTAAAAGATGGGGTGCCTGATGTAGGGTTCAAACCTTTTGCTCCTCAGGGAGAAGTTCCGGGTTTTGTGTTCCCTTCCAATTGTAGGTTGCTGCGCTGGGAGTGGGGTTTATGGTGAGACTGTGTCAGCCTCTCCTACCTGCCTTGATGTGGGTTTTTGTCTTGTTTGCCCAATGAGTAGGAGTCGCTCAGCTAGTTTTTTTTTTCCAGAGGAAATTGTTCCAAATGTAGCTGTAGATTCGGTGTGTCATGGGAGGAGGTGAGTTCAGGATCTTCCTATGTCACCATCTTGAACCAGAACTCTCGTCGTGGTTTTAGTTTGCATTTTCCCCTAATGGCTAGTGATGTTGAATATCCATTCTTCCTCCAAGATCACATTCCTATTGTTTTAGTGAAGGTAGTATCCTGTGGGCCCTCCTAGGAAACATATTCAGATAGTGGATTCTCTGTTTTTATTTAGTGACTCTATTCTAACATTCCAATCTTTCTTTTGATCCATTCCTCAGTATTCTGCCAAGGCAGTTCCAGCACCTCATTTACTCTAGCTACCCTTGTCTCATTGCTTTAAGGAACCATCCCACTTGCATGGTAGAGCTGGCGCTAGGTGTCCTTCCAAGAATGCCCACTGGCCATATAATCTGCTTGCCTGGTCCAACACCTATAAGATTCACTCCCACAGGGTTTTCCCAGTCCCTGCTGGTACATTAACGCCTGGTTCTCTAATTTTCTCCATGAATAAGATATTTCCTCCTTTCACAGGTTTTGTGTATCTCCACTCAGGTTATGCTGAGACTGACCTTGTTTTGGGCCTGGAAGCATGAGTGAAGGCTGAGCAGATCCCGGAGGCTTTTGGTACAGGAGTAAGCTGAAGTTACAAGGAGGCACAAACTGTGATAGGCCTAAACAATGAGGCAGATAACAGAGTTACTGAATTTCCTGTGTTTCTACAGCAATAGAATTTTATGTTTGTGGGCCAAGCAAAATTATTACTAGAACATTTTTACACTGAAAAATGTCCTGGTTTTGATCTTAAATTGTTTGGTCACCTTAGTGATAGAGACGAGGGTAAGGAAGCCATTCTCACAGTAGGAAGGAAAAAAAGGAGGAAAGTGTAGATGGAAGAAGGGAAAAAAGCAAGGTCATGTGGTGAAGTCTGAGCAGTAGGAGTCACGGATCCCTGAAGACTGATTCCCAAAGCTGCAGGGCCCTTTCTGTGGGCCTCCCCCCTTTCCCACTTCTGCTCCAGACATTAACACTTGCACAGCTCTCTGACTGGAAAGAAACAACGCAAAGCTCTGCTCTGGGCCAACAAAAGAGCTCAACTGAAACAACTATTGTCCGACCACAAAGGCTAAAACAAGCAATGTATGTTAATATAGTTCAGATTTTGTCTGTATATAATTTGCAATGACCTGCCAGAAATTCCTTATATAGACTTAATTGCCAGACTGAAATACCCTGAAGTGAAGGTAAACTGTGTGTATAAATTTAAAAAGCGCTGAGCACTGTAGTGGTGACCCCAGGAGGAAACAGTGCCGAGTTTTACCATGCAGTTTTCTAAATTAGGCTTATTACATGGGAGAATGGAATGGCAGAGCAATGGACTACAAATAGGACAATACTGTATGGATATTTAATTCTTAAATGAATGATATAAAGACTACAAGCTACATTAAAGTATCTATAGGTTGTCCTTATTATGTTGGTGACTCTCTTATAGTCTTTGATTCTTACTTTGATTCAACAAATTCGCTGATTATCTTTTCTGCAAAATGTTCACTGTGGAAAGAATAAAAATTTCTTGACATGTCTTTCTCCTTTAGAGATTCATAATTTACTGCAAAGAAAGGGCGATGAAAGGGCTGAGGAGACAAAGGTTAATTCTGTTTAGGAGAATGCTCTGGAGAGGAGGTTGCATCTCTGATGTGCCTTTCACATCCTTTCTGACAGCAGATGTCACACACAGGGACCCAGGCTTAGCAAAGCAACACCAGCTTTTTTCCTTAAAATTAAATGGCTGCATTTTGGGCCACTTAACCTTGTCCTACAGACTTCAGCCGATTGTGCTAGAGGGGTGAACTCCTGACTGAAAGATGGGCAATTTATAGGCCAGCTGTCAGTCCACTAGGTGTCTTGGCATGAAAACTGCTTGATAAGGATGATAATACTTGGACTGATCAGAGTTTCTGAGGAGGTTGTGTAGGGGAGACACAAAGTGTGTGTTGGCCGTGGAAGGAGAGCAAGAAATACACAGTGAGGCAGAAATCGAGTTGCTGGAGCTAGATTAATAGTAATATTTGTAGGGATCAATGCACTTCTGCTGCTGAGGAAGCGGGCAGTGTTGGTGGCTAACTCAGTGGAGCTATATTAGCTCCTGAACTACTTTTTGGTTCCCAGACCACATTCCCCACATGAGACCTAGCTCTACTGCGATTGCTGGTCATCATCTGATAATTGGCTTGAGGTTCCAGGGTTCCTAATTTCTACAAGTGTCCTTATACTATTCAAACTCTTCCCTCCACCCCATTTCAAAAAAATCCAGGTATAATTTACATATAGTGAAGTGCACAAATCAACTTTAATAGTATTCAAAAACTTTGCTCCAATATAGTTCTGTTCCTGTCCTTCCTCCTTTGTGCTATTGTCATACAAGTTATATCTTTATATATTAAAAGTCCATCAACATAGTTTTGTGATTACTGCTTTATCCAGTTGTCTTTTAAATCATACAAGGAAAGAATTATAAACAAAAATGCATTTGTACAGTTTTTTTTCTTTGAGGAAGATTAGCCCTGAGCTAACGTCTGCTACCAATCCTCCTCTTTTTTGCTGAGGAAGACTGGCCCTGAGCTAACATCCATGCCCTACTTTATATGTGGGATGCCTACCACAGCATGGCTTGACAAGTGGTACATAAGTCCATACCCAGGATCTGAACTGGTGAACCTGGGGCCGCTGAAGCAGAACGTGCGAACTTAACTGCTGCGCCACCAGGAGGGCCCATATATAGCTTTTTATATTTATCCATGTAACGGCCTTTACTGGTACTCTATAATTCTTCCTGTGAACTTGGGGTGCATGCTACTCCCTAATGGCTGCAGGACTGAATTGGTCTGGAAGAAAACAGAAAGGAGGAGGACAAAATAGAGGAGGTGGGGAGAGGTAAAGAACTGAAAAGGGTATGTCTCCTTCAGCTAGAACTTAGCAAGTTTCTCCTGTGAATCCGGAACTACACTCAGCAGTGGCTGTTCAGTCATAGACACAGACAGTAAGGGACACACAGTCCCTCACCTGTTGGCTAGTGGGGCAGGAAGAGAATGAAAAGAAAGTCCGTAAAATTACAAATTAAATGTAATGTTGTGTATGGTGAGAATCTACTTGAGATAGAGTGTTTATAAAAGAGCTCTTTGTAGCTATGATATTTCAACTGAGACCTGAAGGATGAGGAGCCAGCGTGGTGGTGGTGAGGGTGGGGCAGGGAGAATAAAAGGGAAGAGGGATTAAGGTTGTAGGCAGTTGTCACAATCATTTCACATGGGGTCTAGACAAAAAGACTTTGGAATGGAAAGTAGGGAGAACGAACTGAGCTGTCTTCACCTAGGACAGTCAGAGTGGGAGCAGAAAAGAGGGAAGAGATACAGCACATTGGAAAACCAAAAGCAGCAGAATTAGGCATATAACTGCCCATCAAGAAATCTTCTTTCCATTTACTAACTGAAGCTATTAAAAATCTATTAATATACACAATTTTGTTTTTATTTGAAATTTCGGTTTTAGCGCATGTTTTTAGGTGGAGTCTCCCAATATCATTTGAATTGCACCCTCACTGGACATTTAATAGGGATTTATGTGATTTAGCGATTGCCCTTATGGGAGTCAGTGTTGTGGGTAAGTGCACAGACATAGCCCCCTGGCTGAGTGGAATCCCAGCACAACACCCTGGCTCACCACTTCTTGGCTGGTGACCTTGGCCTTTGGCTTAATCATTGTGTGGGTTTTCCTCTTTAAAATTGGGATTAATAATAGTGTCTACCTCATAAAGTTGCTGTGAGGATTAAGGGAGTTATATGAAAAGTATTTAGAACAGTGAACCACTTGGCACATAGTAAGCAAGATCTAAGTGGTAGCTATCATTGTTTACTTTCTTTCTTTCTTTCTTTCTTTTTTGAGGAAGGTTAGCCCTGAGGTAACATCCTGCCCATCTTCCTCTACTTTTTATATGTGGGACATCTACCACAGCGTGGCTTGCCAAGGGGTGCCATGTCCGCACCCGGGATCAGCAAACCATGGGCCAGCGAAGGAGAACATGGACACGTACCCGCTGGGCCACCAGGCAGGCCCCTATCGTTTACTTTCCATTGGCTGCAGAAGCAAGACTATACGTTCCTTGAAGGCACTACTCATAGTATGGTCTTGAGAAATACAACATACTCTGTTTTGACTTTTAAAGGTAATATATGAATAAGGTAAAAAAAAAATTCAAACACTATACCTGCACAGTCCAATACGGTAGCCACTAGCCACATGTGACTATTTAAGTTAAAGTTAATAAAATTAAAAACTCTGTTCCTCAGTTGCACTAGCTACATTTCAAGCACATAGTAGCCACACATGGCTATGAAATTGGACGGTGCATCATTGCAAAATGTTCGGTTAGAGCCGGCCAGTAGTGACCCTCCCTTCCATTCCGGCCCCCATCTCTCTCCAGGGCAATCACCGCAACAGGTTTCTTGCATAACTTTCATGGTTCAGACACATTTTTGCTTACATACACGTGTTACTGTATCATTTGCACTGTCCACTCTATTTTTGTTTATTTTAAAATATACTAACTGTATTGATTTCCTTTCTTAGAGATACAATTGACATATAACGTGTTAGTTTTAGGTATACAACATAGTGATTTGATATATGTATATACAGGAAAATGATCACCATAAAGTTATCCAGGTACTGATTTCTTGACAGCAGTTCCCTACATTCAATCAAGGAACAGTTCCAAGATTTACAGCGTCTGACATCAGCCTCCGGGGCCTTTGTGCGACAATCCAGAAACTGGATTCAAACTCGAGAAGCCCACACGGTTACCCGCGCCACGTGGGGGTCGGGGGCGGCACCGCCGAGGAGCCCGCGCCGCCGGGTGAACCGAGTCACGGAGGGACACTCCCGCCAGCGCGGCCGGGCCCCCGCGCCAGCACAGATGCTCGGGGCTCCTGTGGTCCAGACCCACCGCCGCCTGGGAGGCCCGGCCACGGGCGACCGCAGGAGCGACAGGGGGCGTTTGTCCCCGCCGAGAACGCGGACAGGGGCCTCTGTCCGCCAGGCAGGAGCCCCCACCCGCCCACGGCGCAAAGAGCCCTCCGTCGTCTGTAGCCTAGAGGACCCCCACCCTCCCGAGCCGTCGTCCGTCCCACGTCCCCGGCGGCGCCCCAGCCGTCGTCCGTCCCACGCCCCCCGGCGGCGCCCCCGCCGTCGTGCGCCGGGGGCAGGGGGCAGGGGGCAGGGGGCAGGGGGCGGGGAACGCGGCGCCAGCGCGCGGGAGGCCGGGAAGATGGCGGCGCGCTCCGCGGCTCCCTCCTCGGAGCCCGGCGAGGCCGCGGCGGCGCCCAACGCGGTGGCGCGCGTGTCGCAGTGGGCGGACGACCACCTGCGCCTGGTCCGGGTACAGACGGCCGGGCACCGGCGGGCGCCGGGCGCGGCGCAGCGTGCGGGGCGGGCCGCGGCGCGGGGCTCCGACGGGGACTCGGGCGCGAGCGCGGCAGGCCGGCGGGGGGCGTCTCCCGGGACGGGGCCGCCGCGCCCTCCCGCCGGGGACCGGGTGGTCGGCCGGTCGCCCGGTCAGGCGACGCCGGATCGCAGCGCGCGTCGGGGCCTCGGGGCTCCGGGTCGGGACGCGTCAGCGCCGAGCGGCTCAGCCCGGGGCGGCCCCGTGCGTGTCACCCCCGTGCCTGGCTCTGTTCCTGGAAGGAAAGCGTGTGAGGCTCGCTCTTGGGGAGGGTGCTGCGCAGCTCCTGTTTCTAATTAACCTTTTGGGTCTGTTTCATCTTAAAAACATCGCTCCTTTCCCGACTTTTCACCCGCACGTGTCTCCCGCGGGGCTGCCCCTTAAGGTGTTGGTGGTGGTCTGTTCTAGCGAACGCGCAGACTCCCGCTGCGGGCTGTGGGCGCCGCGCGAGGCGTGTCCGGGGTAGGAGGCTGGCGGCGTGGCTGCTGGAGGCGCAGCCGCGTGGGAGGAAAGGAGAAGACTCCGGAGTAGCGGGCGGTGAAGAAAGGCGTTTGGAAGAAAGGGGCTTTTAGTTGAAGGATGTGCCTTATTTGGACTGTTAGATATGGGGGGACGGTCTTCTTTTCCCCCTCTAATTAGTACTTTGATACCTTATGTGAATACTTTATGTGAATAATAATTAGAATTAATCGTAAAATCTCTTTTTGCAGAACATCAGCACCGTAATGGCCGCAGCTGGGATGATGTTACTTCTAAGAAGTGTTCGACTGGTAAGTTCAGAAGGGAGAAGCCGTTATGGTGAGCGTTAGACAGTTAATCATTTCTCGCTTCGGACAGGTATTATCTCAAGCAGTGCATCATTTTGTTATTCACATTAGTAACTTTTAAATAGTATTTTAGATCAATGAGTATATTTTAAGATCTTGGTTTAAAAGTAACACATCCATAGGATTTAAGGAAAGTGGTTGCACAGCCCACATTTCCATAATCACTTGTCTTCCTGCTCAAAAAGGAATCTGAAAAGGATTTAGTTTCCTAGAATGGTGGAATCACAAATTTGCGTTGCAGACGTTGTGAAATATCTCAAAACTGTTTTCTGTAGTGGTTCAGATTTAGATCACAGTTGAACTGTGTTCCTTAGCGCTGAACAATTTATACCTTCTCTGATTTCCAGCAATCTGTAAGATCTATTGTTTTATGAATCAGGCAAGATGTACAATGTAAAAAAAATAATAATTTGTGTTTTCCATTGCCATGTTTTCTTTTTCACTTTCAGTAATGTTTTTTTTTTCCTCTTCTCCTCAAAACCCCCCAGTACATAGTTATATATTCTAATTGTAGGTCCTTCCAGCTCTGCCTGTGGGACACTGCCTCAGCATGGCCTGATGAGCCATGCTACGTGCATGCCCAGGATCCACACCTGGGAAACCCTGGGCCTCTGAAGCAGAGTGAGAGAACTTAACCACTCTGCCATGGTGCTGGCTTCTCAATAATGTTTTATTTTTATTTTTATTTTTTTTTAAAGATTTTATTTTTGCTTTCTCTTTCCAAAGCCCCCTAGTACATAGTTGTGTGTTTTCAGTTGTGAGTCCTTCCAGTTGTGGCATGTGGGACGCTGCCTCAGCATGGCTTGATGAGCGGTGCCATGTCTGCGACCAGGATCTGAACCAGTGAAACCCTGGGCCGCTGCAGTGGAGCATGCAAGCTGAACCACTCGGCCACGGGCCGACCCCTCAATAATGTTTTAATAAGAGACATTGCGGAAATCCATTTGGTAGTTCAAGATTTAGTAGTATTTTTTCATTTAACAGGTTCTTGCACTAGGATGTAATTGTAGTGTCATGTTACCGTCTGGCATGGATTTATTGCTTCTATGTATATTCATTTCCTACGTTTATCATCTCTCTATTCTTTCAGTGTTATCATTGGCTACATAGCATTACTCAATATTCTACATCTTTTCCAACTGTTGCCTTTTTCCCCTGACTCCAATGTCAGAACACTTATCTTTTTTTTTTAATGCCTTGAACTCATTTTAATCTTATAATATAGTAGGCGCTTATAACACCTCCATGATTTTGTAAGTCTCTCATTTTTAGCTTGTATATATATATTTCTAGAATGGAACTTTTGAAAATTTATTCTTTTCATTCTACTTTTTTCTTTATTTTATAATCTATATGTCCCATGATATTTGTATTTTTAAGCTTTCACAATTGCCAAAATCATAAATGATTTCATTAAGAGTTTAGGTAAAAATAATGCTGAGGGATCATTTCTCTTGTCAGTCCTTAAAAAACTCACGTGTCATTTATGGGTCATTTTAAGTTCTTTGTTGTTTTCAGTATATAGTTCAGTACTTCACTTTGGTAATAATTAAAACCAGAGTGAGTTACTGTTTATTATTTTCATTTTTATTCTCATTAACTTTCGTGACCCAGTCCTGCTTACGCAATACTAGATGTGTTGTTGGTTTATGCAATTTGTTTATTGATTGATACAAATTTATATTAGTATGTTATGAAGTTATTAATTTTAGACTATAGTTCTGGTGTCTTTTTTTCCTTAGATTTTATGGTTTTTAATAATAGTGACTAACCAGTGATGAGAAGAGCAAGCTAAGGGGTTAGAAAAAGAACATTGGAACAGTAGGGGATAAATAACTCTGTTGTATTACAGTTGGAGGAGTTTGGTGACAAGTAAGAGAAACCCCAACCAGTGGTGGCTTAACCTGATAAACAGTTTATTTTTCTCATGTCACAAGAACTCTGGAGGTCGGAGGCTGCTGGCATTGCTTCCCTGGCTCAGTGACATAGTTTAGATGAGTCTGATTCTCTTGGCCTTTCTTCATGGCATAGAATGGCTGCTGTAGCTCCAGATAGCATTCAAGGTGGCAGAAGAGGGAAAGGAAAGGTGCCAGCTACATCTTTTTCTGTTATCAAGAAAGCAAAAACTTTCTCAGAAGGCTCAGGAGACTTTTGCTTACATTCTGTTGTCACATGGCCATCTCTAGGTGGAAAGAAGGCTGGGAAAGCAGCCATTTAGCTTTTCTATCCCTTAGAGTGCATGGTGCTGGCAAGGGAGAAGGGGCTTGGGAATGGATACTGCATTAACCAACCAAGGGCCTGCCACAAGGAGCCTTGATAGCTCCTCCTCAGCTTTCTTTTTGTATTGCTGTTTTTCTCCCCGTCTTCCTCCCTCTGAGACCTTATCAAGCTTTTGTATTCTTTCGGTTATTGGTAGACAACTCCAGATTTCATATTTAAAAAGTAAAAAAGATTATTAGGGCCAACCCAGTGGCATAGTGGTTAAGTTCACACACTCTGCTTTGGCAGCCTGGGGTTCGCTGGTTCGGATCCTGGGTGCAGACTGACACTGCTTGGCACGCCATGCTGTGGTAGGCATCCCACATATAAAGTGGAGGAAGATGGGCACAGATGTTAGCTCAAGGCCAGTCTTCCTCAGCAAAAAGAGGAGGATTGGCAGCAGATGTTAGCTCAGGGCTAATCTTCCTCAAAAGAAAAAAGTAAAAAATAAATTTAAAGGATTATTGAGTTTGGTGCTGTGGGAAACACTTTATATACATAATTTCATTGAATATTTATAATAATCCTGTGATACAGGTATTCTGACACCTAATTTTTATAGATGAGGAGATGGATGCTCAAAGAAGTTAAACAATTTTCAAAAGATCATCCAGCTAGTACGTGGCAGAACTGGATTTCAAATTACGTCTTCCTGAATTTAGAGCCCCTATTATTTTCTCTACACCATCATGCTTCCAGCCTTTGTCTGATTGTCTTTAGGACATGTCCTTCACCACTGAAGCATCCTTGTTAGTGGCATCATTTTTCTGCTTCTTCTAGAGAGCAGACTGTTTATTACAAGCTCAGGCTTCACTTCCTTTATTTATTTATGTGGCCCTGAGCTCACATCCATGCCCATCTTCCTCTACTTTATATGCGGGACGCCTGCCACAGCATGGCTTTTGCCAAGTGGTGCCATTTCCGCACCCAGGATCCGAACCGGTGAACCCCGGGCTGCTGAAGCGGAAGATGTGAACTTAACCACTGTGCCACCAGGCCAGCCTCTCACTTCCTTTAAAGATGTCTGTGCTTTCCACTTTTGACCCCTTAGTGCTTACACTTTGTGTTAAAGCTAGTCTTTTGTTGCTCCGCAGCTATATTCTGGTTTTGCGTACATTGTTTCTTCATCTTCCAGACGGTGCCTGCCTTGTCCTAGAAGCACAGCACTGAGCTTTCTGATGTGGAGGGTTATTGATCCAGAGAGGAAGATGCGGTGGGATCTGCCTTTCTAGATTCTTCACACAGACTGTGAGCTCCTTGAGAGTAGCAACTTTGGATTCTATTTCAGTTTCCTCCCTTAGCTCTTTTGTAATTTCTGAAAATTGAAAAATCAGGGCAGTCTTCTGTCATTTTATGTATACCCTTTAATGAAAACACCTCAGAATTAAAAGGGATAGACTTTTAGTAATTGAAGACATCTCTTTTTTTTTTTTTTTTTTTTTTTTGCTGAGGAAGATTCACCCTGAGCTGACATCTATGCCAGTCTTCCTCTATTTTGTATGTGGGTTGCTGCAACAGTATGGCCAGTGGTGTACGTCTGCACCCTGGAACCGAACCCAGCCCACCAAAGTGGAGCACACTCAACTTAACCAATAGCCCACGGGGCTGGTACCCCTTGAAGATATCTTTAATGGCCCTCTCTACTCCTTCTAAGACTTGCCTTCCCTGTGTAAAATGCTCTTGGTTTTCTTAAGTGATGTGTTTTCCAGGCTCTTTACTATCTTTTTTTCCCTCTTCTGGCATTGTTCCAGTTTGTTGAAGTCTTTTATGAAGTGTGATATGCAGAACTGGACAGTCTGTTCCACTTAGGGCCTGATTTGGAGCAGTCTCTCCCTCCTTTCTCTTGTTCTGTACCTGCTCCTAATAATGTTGCTTTGTGGGGGGTGGGAGAGCAGAGGGGAGAGGGAGTTTGCACTTTTTTGGTAGTCTTGTCACACTTTCACTCATTGTGAGTTCACGATTAACTTAAAGCTCTAAGTCTTTTTATATATGCTACTGTTAGTATATTCTCTTCTGTGCTTCCTTAGTTTCGGGGAGTACAGGGACAGACTTTTACATTTTAGCTTATTATTCTAGTTGAGATCTTCTTGAATAATAACGCTGACTTTCCATGTTCATACCCTTCCAAGCATCAGACCGTGCTCATCTGGGATCCTTACGCTCTCATTCAGGTCATTAGTGATCATATTAAACTGGAGCAGATCCAGGTCCGGCCCCCTGGCTTCCTTCTAAAGTGCCCCTTCCATTGACGTTGACTAATTCATCAGGGCCACCTTAGTGATGACGCAGAACCAAACAGGAGCCATCTATTTGGACATTTAGCCCACATTTCTCTGTTTTTCCTGCTCATAAACAACTTTTGTCAGGTGACTCACTTAAAGTCTCATGGTTTGATTTAGAATTTCTCCTTTTTGTTTACATTCTGTATATTTCATGTTCTTGAATGAATGCTGACATTAGATCCAGAATCTTTTTACCCCCAACATTTTCTTCAGAAGAATTCTGTAACACTCACCTACTTTTCATCTAGATCAGGCGTTTTGGCACATTTTGCGCTTTGTCCCTCTTTCTCTGAAACCATTGGAAAGCCAGTTGCAGACATGAAACTTGTCCCATAAGTACTTCATAGTATACTTCCTAAGAACAGAGATATTTTCCTACATAACCACATTAATATTATCACAACAAATAAATTTAATATTTTTGCTCACATTTTTTTTTCACATTTATTTTCTCAAAATATCCTTTATAGCTATTTTTTTCCCCAATCTAAGATTCAGCCAAGGATTATGCATTGATTTAGTTGTCACGTCTCTAGTTTCCTTTAATCTAGTGTATTACCCTCACCTTATCATTATTTTTAATTTTTGTCTTTTATGACACTGTAATTTTTGAAGAATCCAAGCCACTTGTCTTATAGAACGTCCCATAATCTGGATTTGTGTGTTTCCTTGTTAGGTTTGGACAAGTAGGTAATGGTGTAAACTTCCTGTTATATTGCATCAAGAGGCTTATAATGTCAGTTTGTCCTATAATGTTATCACATCTGATTTAATTAGTAATCCCTTAGTATCATCTAAACCCAGTTTATATTGACATTTCCTTGCTTGTCTCAGTGATATCTCTTTTTAATAGAAGATCTGTTCAAATCAGAGTTCGTCTGTATATTGATTTGTTTGTTGTATCTCTTAAGTCTCATTTATTTTATAACAGTCCATTCTGTCCCATCACCATTGTTTCCCCTGAAGCCACTGATTTGTTAGAACAACAAGTCATTTATCCCATTGAATGTTCCACATTCTGGATTTGTCCACTACAATGTTTTTCTCGTGTGGAACATTTGAAAAAAGGTTTATGTTTAGTTCAACTTTACTGTCTTAGGAAGTCGAGTGCTAACTTATCTTTCAGTGTATGTGCTACTCTTAACCTAGCCATGATTATGAATCATGAATGAAGCTTGTCCTAAAGTATTGCTTTTTTGTTTTGGGTTTTGGTTTTTTGGGGGAGGAAGATTGGCCCTGAGCTAACATCTGTGCCAATCTTCTTCTCTTTTATGTGGGATGCTGCCACTGGTCTGCACCCAAGATCTAAACCTGTAAACTCTGGCCTGCTGAAGTGGAGTGCGAGAACTTACCCTCGACACCACCAGGCTGGCCCCTGTCCCATGGTATTCTTAATGTGGAAGTCATAGTTATAAAGTGTTGACTAACCCCAGGGTGTTACCAGACTGGCCCCTGTCCCATGGTGTTCTTAATGTGGAAGTCATAGTTATAAAGTGTTGACTAACCCCAGGGTGTTACCTAGTGGTAGGTATGTAAGTCAATTCCTCATGTTGGCTTTTTTCTCCTGTGGGATAAAAAATAAGAAAATAAATCTAATTGATTAAGAATTCTAACTTAATTTGACTCAGTGTTGTTTAGGTTTCCCAGGTCTACCTGCATGAATGGACTGTCCATGTATAGAATAGGATAGTGACTGTTTTACCAGATTTGTGTGGTGCCAGGCACGGATAGATACTCCCTGCTTTTTGATAAATTGTGTCATATTTTGAGAATGTGAGCCTTTTAGAAGTTAGGAGTCTGTTTAACGTTGTATATGTGGTAGCTTGAAATAGTAAAATAGTAACTAAAGGTTTCTAGATAATGTTGCTATAAAACTTTTTTTTTCTTTTTGAGGAAGATTAGCCCTGAGCTAACATCTGCTGCCAATCCTGCTCTTTTTGCTCAGGAAGACTGGCCCTGAGCTAACATCCGTGCCCATCTTCCTCTACTTTATATGTGGGGCGCCTACCATAACATGGCTTGCCAAGTGGTGCCATGTCCACACCCGGGATTCAAACCAGTAAATCCCGGGCCACCAAAGTGGAATGTGCGCACTTAACTGCTGTGCCACCAGGCTGGCCCCATAAAACTTTTGATTAAATCATTAAAATATTAAGAACCAAATTAAAATTTTTCACTGGTTATATCTCCTTGTTGAATGTTGAGATAATTTGACATACTTTATATGAAAATAATAATAAAATGTTGTATTTTTCTCCTTGTAAATCAACAGACTTCAAAATTTACGAGTTCTTCAGAAATTCCAGTGGAATTTATAAGAAGGAATGTTAAACTACGTGGACGATTACGCCGAATAACCGACAGTGGTTTAGAAATTGAGCATATTCCTATTACTTTACCTATTATATCTTCATGGAGAAGTAAGTAAGGTGCAAGAATAAGATGACTAAATAAGTATTTTAGTGTTCTTTTGTTAGAAGTTATTTATAAAATAACAAAAATATCGTTTTAATTTTTACTAACTCTTCACTGTCGATGAGAGAAAGTCCAAAGTCTTCACCTTATGTACAAGGAACTATTTAATTGGCTCCAGATTTCCTTTCTTCCTTCCATCCTTTTTTTATTCACCCACTCGGTATTTCATTCAGGTGTTCCAGCATTCGTTCAGCAAACATGGAGTACCTGTTATGTCCTTGCCCTGTGCCTGCCTGTGCAGAGTGAAACAAGCAACACCACTTTCCCCTGGAGCTTATAATCTAGGGGAAGATGGGCAGCAAGCAAAACAGAAATTGTCCTAAGAGCTACAAAGACAAGAAACAGAGTGCTGGGGTGAGAATTACGAGTTATGTGAAGGGGGACCTGCACATCTAGAGTGGTCAGAGGTCACTGAGGAGTTGCTGCTTAGAGACCTGAAGAGTGAGGGAGGCAGCTCGGAAGAACATGTGTGGGATCGAGCTTGGCTCTTCTGCTAAGGCTGGGGCACACAGAAGAAAGGGGCGGGAGGCAGCACCGGAGGCTGCAGAGCTGGGCAGGGGCCAGCTCTTTCCTGCTGCGATTCCTGTTTCTCCCTGCTTCCTGTCAGACCTTCCTGCTGCTCACACTCTTCTCCTGTCCCTCAGCCCCTTCCCCCAGCTCCCTTTGTGCTGAGAGGCCTTGGCTCCTGTTGAACTTGGGTTGATTCTCCAGGATCCAGCTCAAACGTCAGCTCTTCTGTGAAGCTTTTCTTAACTCCCAAGCAGAATTAGCCCTTCTCTACTGTGCCCCACAGCAGCAGATACACACCACAGCTACAGTACTTATGCACATTTTCCTATAATTATGCTTTAGGTTTCTATCCTCCCACTAAACTGTGAGCCCTGGTGGGCAGGCACCTTTTCCTATCTCATTATTCACAGTCCCTAGAAAAAATAATCATTAGCCAATAGAGACTTGTTAATAGTATTTTAATTTTGTGAAGAAAAGGGTTTTTTTTAACCCTCAGATGAATGAATACCACTCTGTTCAATGAGATAAGACTAAAGGAATAAGAGATTCTTTTACCCAGACACACCTGACATGATTGACTCTTGAACACATCACACAGAACTTGTGTGGTTTGAACGACTGTCGTTCCCGGAAGAGAGATTCCCTACGATGTGTATTTGTTGGCCATTTCAGCTCTAACCGGGGTTTACGCCTCACCAGTCCTCTAGCTTCTCGGTTGTAATTAAATCCCTCATATCTGAAGTAGTAAGTACACTGCACAGCTCTGAGGACGAGACTCCGCAGGAATCCCCAGAAGCCATGCGGTGCACAGCACTGTAATTGCGATACCTGCGTGTCATTAACGGGCTTCATATCGAATAATAATGTTTGTCTACTTGGTGCATAGAATCAAAATATTAGAGCTGAAAGGAGCCTCAGGAAGCCTCAATTCCAACCTGACTTTTCTCCCCTACTTATTTGAATATCTTCTGTAGAGGTGAAATGCCGTGTGCACAGCCATCTACCTAATAACTCATGATATCAGAGCTGGAAAACAGATTTCTCCTACCTAGTCCAGATTTCCATGTTTAGAAATGCAAAAGTTAAAGTAGATGGATGTTTGTGTTATGTTTCTTAACAGATGTTGACCACTACAAGTGTGATGATAGCGTTAATACTTTTTTGTGACTGACATAAATTGCTCGTGTGAAAGAGATCATTTTACACTTACATTAGTTAAATCAGTTTACCTGTAAAATGATTGGAGAACTAGAAAGTTGCCACCCAGCACCATTTTGAATGATACAATAAGATAGTAGAGCATAATGTTCATTTCAAAATAGCTACTAATTGAAAGCTCCTTCCGTACCTTCACTGTTTTCACTACCTGGCCTATAGGCTGGAAATGGACTTCGATTTTTTTGTGAAGAGGGCTAGGATCCAGGCCCCCAAAATTGAGGCCATTGTAACAAAAAAGTTGGTTCGGATGACTACATCAGAGTAGGCTGTGTGGCCTAGTAGAACAAGCAGTGCTGTGGGGACCTGTGCTCTGTTTCCAGTTCTGGTCTGTGGTTTCCACTGCCGTCAAACATGACTCCTTCCTCATGACTCTTCGGTGACGTACCTCCCATCCATGATCTTATCTGAGGGGTGTATGGCGAGGAGGCACACACACACACAACTTAAAAATTTGATGATGTGAAACCTTTAGAACACGTTGTATCTTCAGTAGATACTTACTGAATGCTGGCTCTACTTATAGTCTCAGTATAGAGTGGCAAACAAGAGGGTCTGAGCCTATGGTAGTCATAAAACCTGCAGTGTAGTGAGGAAATTATTCAAAACTTCTATCCCTGATGGTGAAAAAAATGATGTTTTTGATATATGTGATACCCCTTTCTTATGAAGTTGTCAATTGTCATGAATCCACTTCCAATATTATACAAATCCAGGGTATATCCATTTTTTTTTATGATGTACTGTCTTTCTTAAAACCTTAAGAATGTTTAGTCATGAAGTTGCCTACCCATCTGATGGAGCAGAAATATAACAAACCCCTTAGTGGTGATTTACTTCAGCATTTGTCTCAGGTCTGCGTGATCTTCCTCTTGTTTGACACTCACTTAACCACTATGCCACCAGGCCAGACCCTTAACCAATTTAACAAGATTTCAGAAAAAGTTTATAACTTTCCAAAAGGGATGATGGGTGACAAAAAAATCTTAGTCTTTTTCTTAAAGAAATTATACATTTAATGTATATCGAACTCTTATACAAGTGGTCGAAAGTATAAAGTTAAGTTTATCTAACTGCTAGGAAAAAAATATGCTTGCTTTCAAGAAGATATGCTAAGCCCCTGATACAGTATTATTTGATAACAGAAGAAGATTTTCCTTAGGACATGGGTTTCTTGAAACCTGTCCTAGAATTTCAGTTAGAGAAGTATCTAAAGATCTAAGTAGGAAGATCATGCCCTTAGCAAAAACCTGTCATGCAGTAAATACACAGATTAGGGCAGAACATATAATAAAGATCAGATAAATTCAAATTGTTGGTACATAATGAGCTAAGGGCGGCATGAAGGTTCTGAAGTCTCTCTCCAATCCTTTAGTGTTGCCATGAACACCAACTGTCTTCCAATAAAAGCTTTGAGATCAAGGCTTTTGCTCTAATTCAACATTATCAACCGTAAGTGTTAATGTCTTAATTCTTCACTCTACCAAAGGTCGCCAGATTCCTTTAAAATTAGCCATTCCCCGTTGAGCATTTAAAGTATGATGTGGTCAATAAAAATTTAACAACAAATCTTCCAGGAACAAATCTACCAAATAAGGTTAAGTTATACCCATAAAATATTTTCACCTAAACAGTAGAGCTTGTTTCTGTGATATGAATCCCTTCGTTTTCCCAGCTGTTCAAGAAATCTTTTATGCACACATTTAAAAAAAAAAAAAAAAGGCCAGGGGTTGGCCCGGTGGTGTAGTGTTTAAGTTCGTGTGCTCTGCTTTGGTGGCCTGGGGTTCATGGGTTCAGATCCTGGGCATGGACCTGCACACCACTCATCAAGCCATGCTGTGGCTGTGTCCCACATACAAAATAGAGGAAGATTGCCATAGATGTTGGCTCAGGGCCAATCTCTCTCACCAAAAAAAATTTTTAAAATAAAATAAAAGTTCTATATGAATCTTTAAAAAGTTAAATTGGTTAAAATTTTATCAAGAGTTGGGGTAAACAAACCTTAATACTATGTTACTTTGAATATAAATTGATAAAATTCTGTCTGGAAGTCAGTTTCACAAAATGTATAAAAAAATGTTGATGTAAATCAATATTTATTGAGATGGGAAGAAAGCCTCAATAAGGTAAGTGAAAGAGCAGTTTGTACAGTTCTTTTGGTAGTAAGAACCCATATTATTGAACTACATGTCTATAGCGTTATGTGTATATTTACATAGAAATAAATCTGGAAGGTTTAAAAAAGAAAGTTGGTTAAACTCTACATCTTATTCCAGAGCTTGTTGAAATGAGTTTTTGAAATTATTCCCGTCTGTTGTATACTTGTTTTAAAAGAAGACTTAAATATGGAAATAAATGGACCTACATAGAGTCTGAGGATTTATAAGTAAACATAATATATTTGGTTGTTTTTGGGGGGCTAAATGATTTTGGAATTTGTTTTTGCAGCCTGGAATTAGAGCTAAACTCTTTCCCATCTGACATTTTTAGAAGAGCCATGCGGTGTTTTGCTGGTTCAGCTGGCTGGAGTAGAACTCACTGAAACTGGGAAGATGTGGTTACAGAAAGAGCTAAAACCTTCCCAACTTCTATGGTTCCAGCTTCTTGGAAAGGAGAATTCAACACTCTTTTGCTACCTTTTGGTGAATAGGGTAAGTAGTGTGAAGAAATAACGAGCAATATTTTATTCTTTATACATGAACACATCATTAGAACCTTGAATATATAATGGGACTAAATTTTTTGGTCTTTAAACTGCTACACAGTGATTATATATAGAGACCAGGTGTTCCACATATAAATTTTGTTATAAAATTTTAGTTATAGATGTTTATTATAGAAAAAATAGAATTATATAAAAGATGCCAAAGGCCTTAGAAAAATATTTATCTTCTCTTTTGAGTTGAGAAGTCTCTTTTATGTATCCTCGAAACGACCCTATGGAGTCATTGTTTTTATTCCCATTTGCAGGTGGGACTCAGGGTAGCACAGTGGGAGAGCCTGTATTCAAGCCAGCTCCTTCTGGCTCCTGAGCCCAAACTTCACTTTAAATACTTCACCTCGCATTGCTTTCTAGAAGGGGACCACACCATACTATATGCGTATGGTGGTAATTTACATCTGTTGAATTTCACTAATGTGTGAGGTTGAATTTTAATTATTCTGATTTTGGTTTAAGGGAATGAGCTCCTAAAATTTAAAAGATTGAGAAAAATATGATAAGCTTTTTAAAACCGTATTTGTTTATGCCTTACCATCATATACCAGAAGCTACTAAATTATTAACCCTTTGTTAAAATTAATCTTGTTAGGTTAAAATCTCACAAGGACTATAGAAATAGCTAAGCAGGATCCCTTTTATACTGTAAATTAGTGGGGGGAAAACATCCCATTTATCCATTTCATTAAGGAGGGAGATATTCCATGAATGAAATTTCCTAAAGGATGAAGATTTAAGGGCCAGAAGTATTTTCATGTTAATTATTTTGTGGGAAGTCTTTTAAAAATGTATTTACATTATTTACATGCCAGTGTCTTCCTAAGCACTGGAATTCTGAACCTAATTTCAGTGATGATTCAGTTCATTTTGCCTTTTTCTACTTCTTATTTGTTTTAGTTGCTTTTGCTGTGGCCCGCTGACATTTTGCATATCTTGTGTGCTCCGTTTCCCCTCCAAACAACAGCAAACAAACCAAAGGTGCTTCTTAGACTTTACTGCTTCTACGCCTCTTTAGGTTGGGGACCAGTGAGCCTGTGGAGAACCACATAATATGTGATAAGAGGCAGTTGACTTTGAGCGAGATCTCTTCCAGTAATGAAATTCTTGGATTTAACAATAGCTGTTTTAAGCTCTTGGGGACCCTTTTGCTTTATGTTTTTGGCTTTTGTCTGGAAGTCTGAAGTTGCTGAATGATTGATTTTAAAGTGAAAAGATGACATGGGTATACTAGCAATTTTCTTAAATAATTGGTTTGTGTTATTTTCTATTCAAGGGTAGGTATTTTACTGTGAGTCTGAATGAAGAAATTCTGAGAAGAGGCCTTGGCAAAACTGTTCTTGTTAAAGGGCTAAACCATGATTCTAAAATCTATTGGAGAATTCACAGAAACTTACTTAAAGCTGAATTAACAGCCTTGAAAAAAAGAGAAGGAATATGGAAAGAAGAATCTGAAAAAGAAAGTTATTTGGAAAAATTCAAAGGCTCCTGGAGAGAAATATGGGGAAAATACAGTAATTTAAAAAAAACTGGATCAGATTTCAACTTGAAAAAAGAGAGTTATTATGACAAATTTAGAAGGACATATGAAGCATGGAAAGACAACATGAGTAACTACTCCTTAGTACTGAAGTTCAGAGAATTTACAAGTCGCATACACTTTCGTAGAAAAGGGTAAAATATTCCAAGAAATCTGGAGGTTACCTACCTTGAAGAGTAAAATATGTAAATATATGGATATTTTTCATTGACTTGAAATGGAAATTTCCCCAAATGATCAAAGTTGTATTCTAATGGTATTTCAGTATTTAGATGATTGTTATGGATGTAATATCATAATAATTTAAACAAATTGTGATTAATGTAATATACTTTTAGGAAAAATGAAACACTCTATAAAAAGTTACCAGGTTGAAGGATGTATACACGTAGTGCTGATATTTCAAAAGAGCTTAACTATTGGCCATTGTGTTATTTTAGTTATTTTAGGCAGCCATATTTAATTTTTGTTTAAAGAGTATTTATTTTTCCTATTTCATCAGCTTTGGTGATTTATAATAAAGGAACTGTTTATGCCTCGTGTCTGAGGCCACTCTTCTCCACCTGCTTTCGAACTGCTGGTGAATTTGGGGCAGTGCTGCAAGATAACGTCGCTTAGACCATTCCTAGTAATAAGGAATGGCCAGTTTCTACCTGGTGTTAGATTGGTGAGGGGGATAATCCTGAGGACAAAATCATGAGGATAATCATGAGGAAGATAATCCTGAGGACAAGAAACAGTGTTGAGGATGGCAGCACAGAGGATGGAAAGAATAGGGTGTCTTATGACATTGTTGAGCCCCTAAAGTAGCCAATCCTTGCACGGTCTTGCCTCCCAATTTCTTTTTTTTTTTCTCAAGATTTTTTTTTTTCCTTTTTCTCCCCAAAGCCCCCTGGTACATAGTTGTATATTCTTTGTTGTGGGTCCTTCTAGTTGTGGCATGTGGAACGCTGCCTCAGTGTGGTCTGATGAGCAGTGCCATGTCTGCACCCAGGATTCGAACCAACGAAACACTGGGCTGCCTGCAGCGGAGCGCGAGAACCTAACCATTCAGCCACGGGGGGCCAGCCTCTCTCTTTCTTTTTTTGAGGAAGATTAGCCCTGAGCTAAAATCTGCCACCAATCCTCCTCTTTTTGCTGAGGAAGACTGGCCCTGAGCTAACATCCATACCCATCTTCCTCTACTTTATATGTGGGATACCTGCCACAGCATGGCGTGCCAAGCAGTACCATGTCTGCACCTGGGCTCCGAACCCACGAACCCCGGGCCGCCAAAGCAGAACATGTGAACTTAACCGCTGTGCCACCAGGCTGGCCCTGCAAAGATTCTTTTTTTTTTTTTTGTGATCTTATCTCATCACCTTTAGGATAGGACAGGAAGTTACATTCTAGTTTTTATTCCCTGGGTCTAATGCCTCAGTAGCTTTTTGTTTTGTTTTAAAGGAATGTTTTACTTTTATTTACAGAGAAGTTAACAGAGTTCACTTAAACAGGTTTTGTGGCAAGCTCTTGAGCCCTTTTCTCTTCCAGGTTGCATCCCAGGGATGTCAGGCCTCATCCTAGCTAGCACTGTAATTAGTTCTGATGACCTCCTCCAGCTCAGCCATTGCATTGTCTTTCCAGTGAAGTTGTGTGAAGGTGAGGCTGGTACAGGTCTTTTGTGGAATAGATGATCCAGTCTAACCTTTCTTTTTGTGATGAAGTAGAGAATCCTGATTTTATGGAGGGTGGGCAAGAAGAAAAATAGATCAATGCGACTCTTGTCATGTGCAATCCCCATGCTGAATATTCTGTTCTCCACTTAGGTAGTGGCAGTATTTAACACCTACTTGAAGGTTATGGGGAATCCCATTGGCCAGCAGCCTTCTGGGCCAAGAACAGCTGCTTTTCTGGCTTTTATCTCTAGTCTCTATTGCAGACCAGCTTGTTTGATAGTCCAAGGGCAAGGTGAACTAGATAATTGCAGAGGCTAGATCTTTGTCATTGGAGATGGTCATAATGGAGCCATCTGAAAGAGTGGAAGTGATGTGGATTAAGGCTGCCCCAGCTAGAGAAGCCCAAGGTGATCTGGCCTACATGCCAAACTATATGACCCGGTGGATTTTTTTTATGATATGAATTAGGGCTGCCCCAGGGAGAGAAACCCAGGGCATCCTCACCTACATGCCAATCTATATGGCCAGATTCGTATCTAAAAGTTATATGACCGCACAATAACCAGACCCCATCTGCACTGAAATCATTTAATGACTTTTTACATCATCTTTTCTTTTTCCAATAAAAATAAGTCACGTACCCATGCCTTATAAAATTAGCCCTAACCTTCAACTCAGGGCAGCAGCAGCAGCTCTTCACTGCCCCTGGGTCCTGTCCCCATGCAGCAGCAGCAGCAGCTCTTCACTGCCCATGGGTCCTGTCCCCAAGCCTACAGCTCTTCACTGCCCATGGGTCCTGTCCCCATGTAGCAGCAGCAGCAGCTCTTCACTGCCCATGGGTCCTGTCCCCATGCTATTCCACACTACTCTCTAAATAAAAAGAGCACTACTGCCAGATCTTGAGAGTCCAAGAAATCTTTCTTTCAACTCCTCCGCTCACTGACCCTGCATCAGAAGAATTCCTTTTAGGCTGAATTCTTAACCAAAGCCCAGTTTCTTTCCCTTTTTCAAATAGAGCATTTACAACTTCTTGGTCTCTCGTCTTCAAAACAACAGGGTCTGTGACCACCTTTTCCCCTGGCCGTCTTTCCTTTCAGTATCTTGGGTATGTAAACCTATTTACTTTTTAAATGTAGATTTATCAAATGAAGTTAATTCTTACTGTATTTCTAAAGGATTGGATTTTTATGGCCCTTTTCAATCTACATTCTCTTAGATCCACATATCTTTTTTGGGGTTTTATTTATTTTTCATTTCCAGTCATACTTCTTATGTATGGAATGTTGACAGCAACACCAGCTTTATAATTAAGGGTGAATAAAACTTGGAGGAAGAGTGAAAACAATGCTATATGTGTGATCCATCACTGTCGTTATTTGGCAGCTAAAGGCATATTCCAGCAACACCCAGAGAGGAAAAACAGACAAGCAAGGTCTCACATTTTGCTTTCTCTTGTGGTGGTGATGTGTCTATTGGTTCCATCCATGAATCAGATGTCCAAATACTGGCTCTTCTGCAGCACGTTTGGTTATGTTTATTGTTCTGTGAGGGCTCTCTAGGGATTTCCTATCATAGACCCCTGGCTTGACAGTCTTACCTCTTTCTCTCTCTACCTGCTTAATTCCCAAGGCAGTCTAGTCCACAGCCTTTTACTGCTGGGTCCCCACCATCTGGGATGGGAAGGACACATGAGTTTGCTTGTGGAAGGTGACTGGCTTCACTACTCTACTCATGGGTGTGTGTGGGGTATATCAGCAAGTCTGCTCAGTCCTGCCACTTTTCATGGTGTCACTTCAACTTACAGGAAAGCCGTGTGTTGTTAAACTAAATGGTGGGTATTCATTAGGCACTTCTTCTCTCTTGCTCCCCTCTTTTTATTCATGCTTCTTTCTCCTTGTCTCAGGAAAATGTGGTGCTGGCTGGTCCAGTAGCTTAGCAAATGTCAGAAAGGAGATAATCACTATTTCTCAACTTAGTGGAAACAGGACATGGCACCCTCAGTTTGTAGAAAGGGGAATGAAGTGCTAATGTCAAATCTCCTCCTCCCCCTGTGAACAGGAGAGGGAACGGGTGGTTGTTGCCCTGTAGACTCTAAACTGTCACCTCCTCCTCTCTCCAAGATGTTTTATAGCTCTTGATCATGAAACCTTCTACATCAGCTTGGCCTTTCCCACCACTGGGAAGACCTAGGGAATCTGCTGCCTCAAATGCCGTCTTTTAAAAACTTGAAGAAAAATTAGGGCCATTGATCCCAACAGTTCTGCTCTCTATGGTGATATTCCTGCTCTCTAGTAGCTCCGACTGTAGTAAAGATCCCAGTCAGTACTACACACCAACTAGTGCAGTTGCAAAACCTGCTTTAGGAGAACTAACTGTGTCTGATGTAGGCAAGGCTTGTGCCAAGACTTTTATGCTCTTCAGGATGTCTCCAGCGTCATTTGGTTCCTCACCAAGGTGAAGTTTGCATCTTGGAGATGTGAGTCCCTCCCTGGGGTAACCTAACTCCATGTGCTGTAAAGGGGCATATTGTTGACACAGTCTGTCTCAAATCCAATGGTTGTTTATAGCAGTGGCTTTTCAACAGTTCAGCATCATTATTAGGGAAATGCAAATCAAAACTTCAGTGAGATATCACCTCACACCTGTCAGAATGACTGTAATTAACAAGCCAAGAGATAAGTGTTGGAGAGGATGTGGAGAAAGGGGACCCTCATACACTGCTGGTGGGAGTGCAAACTGGTGCAGCCACTATGGAGAAGAGGATGGAGATTTCTCAAGACATCAAGAATAGAAATACCATATGATCCAGCTATTCCATTTCTGGGTATTTATCTAAAGAACACGAAAACACTAATTTGAAAAGATATTGGCACTTTTATGTTCATTGTAGTATTATTCACAATAGCCAAGACTTGGAAACAACCTAAGTGTTCATCAGTGGATGAATGGATAAAGATGTGATATATATATACACAAAATGGGATACTGTTCAGTCATTAAAAAAAATGAAATCTTTTTTTGAATTTGCCGTAACATGGATGGACCTTGAGGGTATCACGCTAAGCGAAATAAGAGAAAGTCGAATACCATATGATTTCACTCATAAGTAGTAGATTAAACCACCACCACAACAAACATAGATACAGAGTTTAAATTGGTGGTTACCAGATGGGAAAGCGGGGAGGGCGAAAAGAGTAAAAGGACACGTGTACAGTAACAGATGGTAATTAGTCTTTGGGTGGTGAACATAAGGGAGTCTACATAGAAATCAAAATATAATGATGTACACCTGAAATTTAATGTTACAAATCAGTTACCTCGATTAAAAAAAAAAATCTTATGCAAATAGAAAAGTGGCTTTTTTTTTCAAGGTATGCAAGGATTTTTATGTTGTTCTTTTTTTTGTTAAACAGTGAGAGCAAAATAACTTACTGGAATATAAAGATAAGAGCTGAATGAGCATGCCACTAATGGAGAAAGGGGGTATTTTCACAGAACCAGTCTTTTTCCCTATCCCATCTCCATTTGATGTCAATTAAAACATACCATTGGCCATTTAGTTTAAAAAAAATGCAATATGCTTGTGCACATACACCAGTTACTTTATGTACAATAAAGGAATGGAGAAGGGGAAAATGAAAGAATAGAGAAAACTATACTGTAGTAGTCAGGACGCGGTGGAACCAAATTGCGGTTTTCTAATTGAGAATGTCTTCTTGGTCTGGAGGAAGAGAGTTCTGGAGTAAAGTAGCAGCTTCCCTTTTTAATAGACACCTCCTGTCTGCTGCTGGAACACATCAATTGTTTCTTCATCCTCCATTTCCAACTGTGCAGGTGTGTCTGTTTCATTGATTGGCTGCCCGTCAAATCGGAATCTGATCTGCCTCATTGACAAACCCTGTCGTTCACAATAGGCTTTCATTAGTTTACTAAGGGGTGTATGCCTCTTAATCTTAAACTGCACCACAGAACCATCCTGCCCCGCCACCTTCAAATTAATATGATCGTTATTCTCAGTCTTGACTCCTTCCTTGGGCTTTTCGTCGGCCATGGCGAACGCCGTAGTCTCCTCAGCTGCCGCTTCACAAAAGAGGTACCAGGTCTGCACCGAACGAGCACACAAGCAGCACCGAAAAGTGGCTTTTTAGGGGCTGGCCCTGTGGCCGAGTGGTTGTGTGCTCTGCTTTGGCGGCCCAGGGTTTTGCCTGTTCGGATCCTGGGCACAGACATGGCACCAGCTCATCAGGCCGTGCTGAGGCAGCGTCCCACATAGCACAACCAGAGGCACTCACAACTAGAATACACAACTATGTACTGGGGGGGCTTTGGGGAGAAGAAGGAGGAAAAAAAAGGATTGGCAATGGATGTTAGCTTAGGTGCCAATCTTTAAAAAAAAAAGTGGCTTTTTATAAAGAGACAACATGGTTCAACAAGCCAAGAAACAGCAGCATTTCAGAAGTCCAAGACACCAACAGAATCATTATTGCTTAAGCCTCCACTGGAAGGGATGGTGGATACACTAGGGCAGCAGCTGCTGCGGTTCGCCGGGGTGGAGATTTTCTCCGGCTCTACTTTGTGCTGTAGGGGAGGAAGAGTTTTCCTCAACCCTCTTAGGGTCCCTGGCTGGGTCTGAAAATTAAACTGACAAAGACAGGTTAACAGGAGGAAAGCATACGAGTTTGTTTAATGTAAGTTTTATGTGAACACAAGAGCCTTCCTAAGGAAACAAAAACCCAAAAAAACAGACCTGAGCATATTATGCTAGGTTTGATGCAGAGCGAGCGCATAGTCGTGGAGGAGTGTGATAGGTTAAGGAGTGAGGCAACTGTAGTAAATGGGGGAAGTTTAGCAAATCCTAGTTGTCAGGATTCTTCTGAGTGTCCCTTTTTCTTTGGAGATAAGGATGCTCCTCTCTTCTAGCTGTAGGGAGGGCTGGGGAGAGGGCGAGGGAAGGAGGCCAGAGAGACCTCCCTGCTTCTGCTCTTTTCTCAAACTCTTCAGCTTAAAATAGTGTGCTATGGTGCCATATTTTGGGGTAGGATGTCCTGAGCCCCGACACTGTCTGGAGCTTTTCTAATGCCATGACCAAGGCAGCTATTTCAATGAAGGCAAGTCACAGGAAGAAAGTAACACAAATTTATGAAAAGACTGAAGAAAATTAAAAACCCAAGATTAAAAATTAAAACTTTCAAAATAGAGGCCAGCCCAGTGACGTAGTGGTTAAGTTTGCACGCTCCACTTCAGCTGCCCAGGATTTGCGGGTTTGGATCCCAGGCACAGACCTACACACCACTCATCAGCCATGCTGTGACTGTGTCCTACGTACAAAGTGGAGGAAGAGTGGCACAGATGTTAGCTCAGGGCCAATCCTTCTCACCGAAAGAAAAAAAAAGTTAAGAATAGAAATTTAAAAGTAAAATAGTAAAAAAGCTTAAAAATGAACCAAGTATACTTCTATGTCAAGATAGTTATTGAGCTCATTAATTTAACTTTCACTCAAGTTGCATCAAAATACCAAATATTAAAATAGAGAAAAATGGTATCAATGATGGAAAGCAGGGGAAGATGCTGTTAATTAGCCAGGTATTTTGAAGTTTTGCAAACTATGCGATAGCGATGGTTCTAGGGGCCAGGAAAGAAGGTGGGGTTCATTGAGAAAGTAAGTCCATGCCCTAGTTTGGGATCTCTGAGTGATATGAATTACTTTTGGTCACGTCCAGAGCTAGTTCCTGAAGATCTGGAAGCCTAAGACCAAATGTCAGTGCACCCAACATAGAACACAAGGGGAAATAGGATGTTGCTAGTTGATAGCATATGTCTCATCCTGCTGGACAGGGATAATGATGACTCCTAGTCCTGGCAGTGTGTGAATTTCTTTTCAGTCAACCTGGGGGCCCCAGTTCTCTCTGGAAGATTGCCCTGAACCTTCACGGTCTCTTTAAAAGTAGGCATTGGGGAGGATCTGCTCCCTGAGGGCTGGACAGCTTTAGAAGCCACTTTCTGTTGATGAGGTTCAATTATTAAAAACAAAAACATTACTGCCAATGGGACTATTTTCTGTTTTGGTTATCAAAACAGCTCGTAGATACCTTAACTTGGAATGGAGTAATTAGCGCCCTCTTCTGCTCTTCCACAACACCAACGCCTGTCTATCCTAGCACTTGTCACCTTATAATTACTTATCCATCCGTCTTCCCTCTCCTGCAAGGGATCGTGGGTCCTCAAACCATACCTTATTAAATTTTGGACTATTTCTGGTCCCTCCACGGCATTTAGCCCAATTTCTTGCTCATTAGGAACTCTACACATATTTGTTAAAGGAATGAAATAAAGAAGGAAGTGGACCGTCACAGTGTCGCCCTTCATTTCGTCCAGAACCTATTTTTTCAGTCTAATTTCCCCATACATCTCATGCTTCTACACCATGAAGATTAATTTGCCTTAAATGGTCTGAACATTTTTAAACGTGTCAAATTTGAAACTATTTATTTTGGACAAATCAAGCCCCTTCAATATATATTTAGTTTAAATATGCAAATAAACAAAACAAATATCAACATGGTTTTTAAAATGCAGTTTTTCCTTTTCCCGTGTTTGTGTGGAAAAACCTAACCATTTGTTTTCTGCTTTAAAAAAGCAGGTGTTAGTAATAGAGCATCCCCATTAAGGTTCCAAGTGACATGGAAATAGAAGAATTTTCCTTGTGGTGTAAATTCCCCCCTCCCCCGCAGCTTTCAGAACTTTAGAATTTGCATTCTGTTTTACCAATTTCTTTCTTCATTTTCTCTCCCCAATACAATTCGCTCATTTGCCTAAACTTCTGTTCAATGTTTATAAAAATGATAGCCGTATTGCATGACTGTTCCACGACTGGATAGATTATGAAGATGGGTACTTTTAGTTATATGGTGGGAGTGTGCAGGAATTTTCAGCGGTGGTATGGGAGGGGGAACCAGTAGGTTTCATAACGGAAATACGGAGTCTCATCGTTTCCATTTTCCGAGGCGGAAGAGGGTACTTCAGTTTCAGGCCCGTCCAGCCGAGCAGACCCGGGCCTCCTGAAAGTCGCAGATTCTGGCTCTGTGGGAGGTCCTTCTGGAAACAGCACACACAGAGCTCAGCCGTGAAGCTCCTGGGAGGAAGGCGAGGGGGCCCGGTCCTTCCGGACACTATTGTTTCCTCTAAATACTTCATTCCCCCCCAGGTGAGAAAACATTGAAACAAATTGGAGAAAAGTGGAAAATAAGAAAAGTTGTCTTTAATTAGCATAGTTTCTGCCTTTTAAAAAGTATTCACTAAAAATCTCCTGAGAAGTCTACCTGGGGTATAGAAAATCTTAGGTGAATTGCAGAACTTCACTGGGGAGGCACAGCTCTGCTGTTTGACCTGCATCCAGTGTCACAGGATGAATTACTTTGCCGGATATTGAAGTGGGTTACCTGGAACCTGGGATTCTGATTATCTAGGCCAAACCCATTCCTGAGCTTGACAAACAGTTTAACCTATATTTTCTCCTGAATTGTAAGGTGAAAAGTGCATTTGCTTGTAATATTTTTGACGTTTCCATATAAAAGGGGAAATGATTAAATATGCTTGTTATAGAAAAACTATGAATAGCCCATTTAAAAACGGATCATTTGAAAATGTTATTGTCTATTGGTAAGAAGTTTAACCTTAAATATTTTTTTCCTTCATAGGCCAAATACATTTTAATGTGTAGACTTCATTAGCATTTAAAGGCTTTAAATAGGGCCGCCCCGTGTCACAGCGGTTAAGTTCGCACGTTCCACTTCTGCGGCCCTGGGTTTGCTGGTTCAGATCCCAGGTGCGGACATGGTACTGCCTGGCAAGCCATGCTGCAGCAGGCATCCCACTAGAAAGTAGAGGAAGATGGGTATGGATGTTAGCTCAGGGCCCGTCTTCCTCAGCAAAAATAAAAGCTTTAAGTAGGTTCCCAATAGTAACAGTAAAAATAGTTGATATTTTGAGATTAATTTTGTCCCAGACATTTTGCTAAGAGCTTCACAGGTATTGGTCTTATTTAATTGTTACTTTGGAGGCATGCATTTCTTCCATTAATAAGATCATAGCACTACACAAAGTGTGTTAATTTATGAATTTAAGTATTTCAGTGAATTCCCCATATTCCTGGATAGATAAAAGATTGCCAAAATATTAATAGTTGTTGAAACTGTGTGACCAACCATGGGATTTCATTATACTATTCTACTTTTGTGTGTGTATGAAAATTTCTGTGATAAAAAGTTAAAAACATACAACCAAACAAGTCTTCCCAAGATCAGCCATCTTGCTGGGTTCCTGCCCTCAGCTCCAGTGCAGCGTGACAGTGGGCCACACATGGGGACACAGGCCTCCAGCTGGAGAGGAATATTGGTGACACTTACACTAGTCTCCCCCCATCCTTCCTGACCAGCTCAGGAAGTTTCCCTTCCCATTTTTTGTCTCTGTCATACGCATATGAATCTGCACAAAGGTGTTCATATCCTTCTTTGGTGGCGGGTTCAGGAGGTGGCATTGTAGGGGACACCTGCTCTTTTCATCTGCCAGAATCCCTTCCAACACTCATTTGGGGAGAGCATCCCCCTTCCAATGGGGAATAATCCTCTGTGACTCAGGGATCTCCAGTGGGGCTGCCACTCCCAGCATTCCACGCCCCTGGCTGTGGGGTGGCTGCACAATCAGGACTGGCCACAGATGTTCTCTCCCTGTTCCTGACCACATTAACTGCACTACGGATGGACATGTGACTTGAACCAGGTCAGTTAGAATCCTTTCCTACAATATTATTTACAGATGGTAAAAGCAAGAAGGCCTCTCTTCCCCTGGGATCACTAGCTGAGACGATTGAAGTCTGGAGCTGTCCCTGGTAATACTCTCCCCACCTCCAGCCTATGGAGGAAGCTCGTATGTAATAGGAGAGAATAAGATCAAAACATGGAGAAATCAGGGAGAGAAAGAGTAGGCGCAAAGTGAGAATGAGTGTGAAAGAGAGATGATGATTCTGAACTCCTGGATCCAGTCGTTCCTGAAGCCCTATCCTTTCCCTATCTTAAGGTGGGAGTCAGTACATTAGTTTTTTTCAAGCTAGTTTGATTTGGGGTTTTGTTATTTGTATCTAAAAGTCTTGACCAATACAGGAAGTAGGTCCATAAGGGCAGTAACTGCTTTGTACTTCAGGAGTATTAATTCATATTCCAGCTTAGACTTACCATCTGGAGCAGTGTCTGGCACATGGCAAGTACTCAAGAAATATGTGTTGAAAGAGGGATAACTCCTTGATAATTGCTAAGCTCTTTGGTAATTCTCTTGACTTCCTGGTGCAGTCATTAAAATAGGAATAATATTCATGTCCTTCACCCTCTTGCTTCATGGATATAACTTAAAGATTACTGCTGGTTAAATATGAGTATCTTACATATTGTTATTTTTGCAACTGAAAGCACCATTTTTGTACAGCTAGCAAAATCTACTTCCAACACACGATTCCTAGTGCATTTTTCTAAGAAACCCCTTATGATACACAGCACAGTGGGCCCACCACAAGGCCTATCAATCATTTTACGTGTATCAGGCACCCTTTACAGGATTTTCTGTGATCCTGGTGTCAGTGCACATTCTCTATGAAGGCAGAGATGATATGTAGAAATCTGGCGGCTATTTAGAAGGGAGGCCAGGCAGTGCCGTGCCAGTATAATTAATGAGAGTGGTTGCTCTGGAAGCAAGAGGAGGGTGGGGGTTGGGAAGGACGTCTTTCACCAGTCAATGGCATTTAAGAAAAATCGGTGCTGTCTTAGCCCTTTTACTGCTGGGAGGAGGTTAAGTCAAAGGGCTGCTGTAAGGGGCTTTCTGTAACTCCCTGCTCCGGTGCAGGGAGGTCCCCCATACCGGGAAGCTGGGAGGATTCGACCCCAGAGTTTGCAGCAGGGCTGATCTCAACCTTGAATTGCAGGAGTCCCTTACACTCGGAAAGTGGTAAATCCTTACTGAAAGATTACAAGTTATGTGACCAACAGACCATTCAAAAAAGGTATTTGCTACCATATAGGGCTTTTATTTTACATGCCCAAAGAAGTGTTAACCTAGATTCCATTTCCTCCAATTCGCTTGTACCCAGTGAAGGAGGGGGTATTATTGGCTCTTTGTTTTCCTATTGACTGGTAACCATGGAAGGGTTTGTAACCTAGAGGCTGTTTACTGCCCGCTGTCTAATCCCTTTGTTATTATTCCCTCCGATTGCCACAAGCAGGCAGAAATCCTTTTGACCTTCTAAACACTTAGCAATGTAACAAGAATATTTTCTTGGTTTTAGTTAGTGATTTTTCTCTGATTAATGGTGTAAAAAAAAGACTCAGAGGGAAAGGCTACATTAAAACATTTATGGACATACACATATGTCCTGACATTTAAGACCATGATTAAGCAGGATTCACACCAACTTCAGAATTGTTCCCTTTGGAGAGGGGCAGAGGGAGAAGGGCCGGCAGATGGGGTTTTCGCTACCTCTGTAATGCTTGCTTAAAAAGAAGGGTTGGAGCAAGAGCGTCACACGGGTGTTTGCCTTGTTTTTGGTAGGTTTGAAATATTGCACAATTAAGAAAATGTTAAAGTTCACTAAATATAGATATTGATTAAAACTATAAAAATAAAGTGCTCTTGTGATGAACTTCGAGCTCGCTTCAACAGGCGCCTCCGCGGTTTCTCGGATTTGAGAGGCGGTTGGTGTGTGAGGGGTCGTCTTGCTGTCTCTCTCTTTTTGGCCTGCCTATTCACCGCGGAGATTACCAGCAAAATAAATCTCCAAAAAGCGCATGTCTACGAAGAAAAAAGAAATTTGGGGGTAGAAGGGTCATCTTTAACGGCTTATAAATTGGGGATTTGTGTGTAGGCACGTAAAAAAAAAAAAAGAAAAAAGGAAATTTGGGCAGGTTTCTTTCTATGGAGCCAAGAGGAGCTATCTGTCTTCTTCCAAGCTGATTTCTTCTTGGCACCCTGGCAGGAAGACACTCCAGCGACAATTCTGGTGGCTTTTCCTTTTTCCGGAGAGTCCAGGGTTGCTTTCAGGATAACGTTTCTTCTTGCCCATGGTGCTTTGCTGTGACATTGTAATCGCCTCTGCTGAACCGAATAATACAAATGGGTTGTTTCTATGGTATCGGCTAAGTGGGATGAAAAGGTGAAACCCTAGATCTTGCGCCGCGAGGTCACGGTGCTGCCGCCCCCACCCCCGTCAGAGCGCACGGGCGGCGGGCGGCTCGTCTGCAACTTCCCGGGCGCATTCACGCAGGAGAAAGAAAGGGACTAGTTCATGTTGTCGCTGCGCCGGGAGAATCCCCGCCTGCCCCAGCTGCCCGCTCTCCCGGGAGCTTCTTCCTGGTGGGAACTTGGCACCGAAGGTGAGCGAGGGGGCGCGCAGTTCGGCCCCGCCCGGCTCTGAGCAGACAGGGCCGGGCGCCCCGAGGCGGGCACGTGCGCTCGACCCGCGCGGCGCCGACTGCGTGCGCTCTCCTGGGAGCGGGCGCGGGCCTGAGCCCGAGGCGGCGCGTGCCGGGGAGCGGAGGAGCGGCGCGCGTCCCCCTCTGGGCACAGGGCTCTCCTGCGTCCGGACCGCGCGCACCGGCACTTTTCCTGGACGGTGGAGCACGAGGCGGACGACACGGGGTCGGGATTCCCTGAAGGCGTGCTCTGACCCGTCTCTGCACCTCCACTCCAGCCTCGCCCGTCTCCTTATCCACCGCCCCCCTCCCCCGTCCGCCCCCCGAGGCTGGGGATCGGGGTCCGTCGGTTTGGGAACCTTTGAAACTTGAGGGAAAAAGTACAAGACTTCACGCCCGCTGCTTCTGCCCTGGCTAGCCGGGCTCGGGGTCCAGGTCCGGCGCTCGGTGCACCCAGCCGGCGGGGTGTGGAGGCGGCGGGAGCTCTGGTCACGCTACCGGCCCGGGTCCTGATTTCCGCGGGGGGAGGGGTTGGGGGAGGGGAGGGGCTCCGAGGAGCGGGAAGGAGGGAGAGAGGGAGAAGGGGGCGTTCAGGGCCGGGACAGAGGGGTGGGAAGGGGCTCCGGGGAGAGGGAGGGGGAGAGTCCGGGCGTGCGTGAGGACTTGAATGAGAGCGGGTTGCCGCGGCGGCCCCAGCTCTTCCCGGCTCGGCTCGGGGGTGGGTGGGGGGGTGTGTGTCTCTGCCGTGCCTTTCTAGGGGGTCTTGTGCACCTCGACAGGGCTTGGAGTTGGAGTCACAGGGTCAACAAGTCGTCACCCCAGCACCTTGGCGGGCGCCCCCGTGCCCAGGGATCGAGGACCCTTCATCTGCCGAACACTCCAAGTGGAGCAGGTCGGTGCGTTTCGGGGAACAGGGGCCGAGAGGCGAGGACCATGCACCTGTCCAGGGGTGCAGGAAATCGTGCACCAGTCCAGGGGCGCAGGAGACCGTCCACAGTTCCAGGGGCGCAGGAGATCGTGCACAGGTCCAGGAGTGCAGGATCCAGGAGCAGGTGCCGAGCTCCGCTCCCCGAGCCCGGCCGGGACACGCTCGTCGGGACGCATGAGCGCTGTTGTGCGTAGGGTCCCCTCACTCACGAGGACGCGGGGTGCGATCCAGCGCCGGAGTTGAGCGTTCGGCCTCGTGGTGGGGGTTCGCCCGCGGAGGGTCAGGCGGTGTCGGGGGCTGCACCGCGGGGTCCTTGGCCCCTCCTGGACCGCGTCTCCCGCCGGCAAGGGGACTGCGGTGTCCGCGACCCTGGGGCCCCAAGGCTGTCGCCGCGTCCCCTGGCCACGCGGAGGAGCGGGTGCGCTCCGCGCCGGGGGTTCACCCTCCGCCGGCTCCTGGAAGGCTCCCGGCGCCAGGCGGGGCGGGGCGGTCTGCGCCTGCGCGCTGCGCGCCCGCGCGTTCCCATGGCGACGGCGCCGCGCGGCCGGGCGGACGCGGTCCCGGTGCGGCGGCGGGTCCCGGGCCGTGTCTTTGTTGCTCCGGCGCGGCGTCGCCCTGTGGCCTGGCGCCGAGGTCGGGAGCGCGGCAGGAGCACGGCGGCTCACTGGCCCGGAAGGGAAGACCCCGCCGCAGTGCCGGTACGGTGAGGACGCGCTCGCCAGACTACACTGAGCCGCCCCCTCTGTCCCGGGACTCGAGGAGCGCGCCGCTCCGGGAGGCGGGCTTGTGATGCTCCGGTGGGACGGTGCTCCTGGAGGCGGGCTGGTGATGCTCCCAGGGGATGGTGTTCCCGGAGGCGGGCTGGTGATGCTCCTGGGGGTTGATGCTCCCGGGGGGTGATGCTCCCGGAGGCGGGCTGGTGATGCTGCCGGGGGAAGGTGCTCCCGGAGGCGCACTGGTGGTGCGCCCGGCTGCGGTGCTCCCGGTGCACCCAGGTCGAGGGGCAGACACCAGGGCTCCCAGGAGAGGTGCTGGTTTTCCGGGTGCCCCGCGTTTCGGTCTCTTCTGGGTTAATTTTCTGCAGGAAAGTTTCAAGAAGCCTTGGCGCGGACCAGTCAGACTTCTCAAGCCTTCAGTTAAGAGAGTCATTTCCATTTCTTAAAATTGTGAGTCCTCACAGCTCCATCCTCTTTAAAAATCCCATTTGTTTACACACAGGTTAGCATTTGGCGAGGGCGCACATCTTAAGGGGTATGTAGAGGGAGCTGTAGCTTCTTGTTGCTCGTTTTTCTTAGGTTGCATCAATATTTGGCAGCCTGATTGATAAAACTAGTTGCTGTTAAGTAGACATTGGTTAGAATTAACGTGATTGAAAATGAAAGTTTAAAAGTGGATATCCTGGGATAAAGTATGGCATAAAGATATCTTAGATGAAGTAATATATGAGTATTGTCTTGCTGTATCCTATTGTTAAAGAATTTGCCTTCCAGAATACCAAATGTTTATTAGTGGTAGACATTTTCAGACAATATGTTTCCTCTACCAGCAAATGATGTCAACATGATACTTCTCTTCAGATGATTAGCAAATAACATGTTGTTAAAGTTACCTCTCCCATCCCATTCTTTATAAATGCCTAGACATTATGCAATCCATCTAGCTCAGATGTTTAAAAATGTCCAGTTTTTTTTCCCTTTTCTCATAATTAAAAAAATAGAAAATCTCTTAATTTTCAGGTTCAGCTACTTTGTGACCCTGTTTGATGGCTTGTAACTGGCTCCAATTCCCTAATTCTCAGTGACATGTGTTTCTGCTGGTTCCAGGAGGTAAACTGCAGTTTAGCAGATCATGGGATAATGGGGTTGGGAGCGCTCGGGGGAAGGATAGGGGGAGGCTGTGGGGATGAGACAAAGGGGGGAGGTTGGTGGGCAGAGCCAGGATTTATAGCTGCACCAGATTCTTCATAAAAGCTGCTGAAGTCATTGCTCCTGTTTGATGTATTTTCCCACATCATCAACATCAATTAAACTTATTTTTAGAATTAGTCTTTTAAATAATTGTAAGGTTAGAATTATAAAAATAGAATATGATAAAGGGTGCTTTATGTTACGGTGCCATAATGTAATACTGGGAAGACTCTTAATGTTTTCTACTTAATTTATTCACTTAGCTAACTGATAGTTTATTGAAAATTAATTACATATAAGGCAAGATAAATCCAGATTCCTGCCCTAATGAACTAAGGGCGGTGAGTTCTGGAATAATTCTAATACTGTTTCCGGTGTCAGGGTAAAACCCTATCCCCGTGGAACGATTCAGGAGAAGAGTTGGTTTAGTGCTGAGACTCAGAAACAAATGCTTACACTTTGATTAAGAAAACCCTGGACGTTGTTCTGAGCATTTTAGATAGGAGTCTATATATAGGGTAAGAAGCATTGTGTGCGCCTATCTTCTTACACTTTTGTAGTACAGACGTGGCCCTAAAACTTGCAGTCTTGGCAAGTGCAGTCTGAGTTTGGGAGGAACAGAGAAAGCCTGTAATTCTCAGGTTTCTTAGATGGAGATAAGGTGAGTGATTCTGTAGTCCTTTGTTCTGGCTGCGTGTTTCATGACATCATAAACCTCCTGCAGCTCCCTTCTAAGAAGAGCGTTGGTCTCTCTGCTTGAAGGATCATGACTATTATTTCTCTGAGAGGAAAAAAAGGGATAAAATTATGATAGAAGGATAAAAGGAATACAGTCGGGCATTTTAACATTTGAACTTTTGAGCTGGAATAATTTCTAGGCATTTTTAGTGAGTCTGGACTCTGTTGAAATCCATTACAGCCATGACAAACCTCTGATGTGATACTGACCATGGTTGACAAATGTTTCCTCTTGTCACCCAGGATATGGAGGGTTAGGGAGAATGTAGTCTCCTCTCCTTCAGCACTTCATGAGACTGATAACAGTTACTGGCTCAGAGAGCTTGCTGAAGAGCATCCCTATTTGGTTATTGCTCTTTGTCTGGGAAAATCAGATTCAGCTGTGAATGTGGACCAAGTGGTGCAGAACTCATTACTGTGAACAATGCCTCCTCGGCCTGGGAAGCATGTTCTCTCTACTCTCTAGTAGGAGCTCATTCCAGGCTGGCTCTGCTCACAAGGAAAATCATTTAGACACAGTTCACTGGACACTCACATCTCTTTGACACCCATGACCATTTTTGTTTAAGGAGAAATCCAGTACTCCTGTAGTAGGGTGTGCCGAATTAGAAGTGCATTTTAAGAAGCCCATGAAGAAGTTTACACAGCTTTGTGTTATTATCATTAAGGTCCCTCTCTTCTGTGCTTCAAAGTGAAAGAGGGCAGGAGGATGCAGAAGGCACAACTGAGAAGACTTTTATAGCAAAGTGAAAAGCATCCTCACCAATGCTGCATTTTGGATGCGCTAGACTGAGTGCCTTTGCCTCATTATTGTCATAAAATTACAGAAAAAGACATCTGCCATGTTTATTACATAATCGGGAAAGCAGGGCCCAAGGTTGCTAAATGGTTTTCTTAAAGTGACACAACTAACAAATGGCAGAACTGGGATGAAAATGCCAAGTTTCTGATTTCAAGAGATCCTCCTGTTTCCAGGAAATCTAGGGTAGGCAGATATGAAATCCTTGCTCTAGACTTGGTCTTTGCAACTATGTTTAATTGCTATAGTTGTGGATATAAAATGGTCAAACATCAGCACTGTTACATGATTGAATCTGATTTCATCGAATGGGACTGACATGGGCGCCCTCTCCTAGGTGTTTGGTTATAAGCATGTGTATTTCATGAGGACGCACGTGGTGCACGTGTGTAAATGCAGAAGATCCTTTTCCAGGGTCTATTTGGCCTGAGGAATTCTGGCATGATTAGGATTTAACACAAGGGGAACAGTTTTTCTGATTACTTATTGTCCAGTAAATATATTAAATAAGGGTTTCTGGAAGAAAAGGAGGAAATGGATGGTAATGTGTTCCAACTGTGTGCCTGGGCTTTTGCTTTATGTCGCTTTAAAAGTCATAATGATCAAGAGATGCAGGAATTATCCCATGTTGCTGATGAGGCTCAGAGAGGTTAGTTTCTTGCTCAAGATCAAGTGAGTATGAAACATTTCAAATTTGAAGCCGGGTCTGTCTGCCTCCATGCTCTGTTGCATCATGTTGCCACTCAGAAAAGCAACACTAAATTTATGAAAAATACTGAGTTGGTTTTCTTTTCAAATTCATCATTCCATCCGAAGAACAAACAGGTAGAAGTGTTTCTGATCAGCTTTTTGGTGAGTGGAGTGTCGTATTCCCCATGTGGAGTCCAGGAGGTTATAAATTCAGGCCTGGTTCTAGGAAAACATTCAGGTCTTTGTATAAACTGTGTTGGCTATTTGTTTAGAAGCCAGTGATGTTTAGCTTCCCTTCTGCAGATGCTTCTCCACATCAAAGTGGCCCACTTATCACTCCTGGGTTGTTGTCAAATTGCGATGGGTCCAAGAGAACCCTCGTGATTTTAATGTGTGTATTCTGGTATCCCAAGACTTAGATATTGGCTTTGTCTTATAAACAATTTGCTCCCTCATTTTCTTCAAATAGTGTTGAGAGACTTACTGCTGGATAGAACCAGATGGTCCCTTCCTCTAACGTGATTCAGATTGGAGACCAGAATCACCTTGGACAGTTGCTGAAAATTTCTAAACTTATGCCAGAAGCTGGAGTTTTGGTGCTCCTAAAACTGCCCTGCTGTGGTGATGAGAAATTGAAATTGGACTGTACTGAGCTGGTTTCAGATTTGCAGTGTTTTTGAGCTGGTTTACGCGTGAAGAAACTGAGGCTCAGGGATGTCCACACTCGCATAGCCGAGTTGGGACTTGAATGCTGACATTGCAGACGCCTGGTCTGGTGGTCTCAGCAGCACAGCGCACCTCTCTCCCGGGCCTTCTTTCCTCCCTACGGCTCTGACTCCAGGGGAGAAGAAAGGGTTCAGGGTTTTAGAAAGTTGGATGCTCGGCTCTGCTTTGGGCTTCCGGCACCGCCCAGGGCTGCAGGGCTGTCTGGGTTTCCCTCTTCATGAGTTTGTTTTCTGTGGCTTATCCTATGAGCAGCCTCTTTTCTCTGCGGCTGGTTCTTCTGAATTTAGCAAGGGACTTGTGAACCTGTCCAGCCGCTCTGGTGCCCATGCCTTTCCTGTTTTGTTTTTTTTAAAGATTGGCACCTGAGCTAACAACTGTTGCCAGTCTTCTTTTTTCTTTTTTTTTCTTTCTGCTTTTTCTCCCCAAATCCCCCCAGTACATAGTTGTATATTTTAGTTGTGGGTCCTGCCAGCTGTGGCACGTGGGACGCCGCCTCAACGTGGCCTGATGAGCGGTGCCATGTCTGTCCGCACCCAGGATCTGGACCAGCGAAACCCTGGGCCACCATAGTGGAGCGTGCAAACTTAACCACTCGGCCACGGGGCGGGCCCCATGCCTTCCCTGTTGAATTGCCCCTGGAAGGCAGACGGAAGGCATGCGAGCACATGCGAGTTACTGATTAACTCACCCGAGGCAGCCGTGGCTTCTCGTTCATCCGCCTCCACTTCCTTGTTCTAGTCCACGAGAACCAGACATTTGAATTTAGCTTCCCACTTCCCTCTTCTGCTCTTCAGTTTAACTGAAGCAGTCTCTGGACCTTGGAAGGGTCTCCGTGGAGTGCTGAGCGCCCTCTGCAGCACTGCCCCTGGCAGGAATGTTGAAGATCTGTGCGGTGTTCTCAGGGGTCTGAATCCGGGACAGAAGTTAGGTGAGTTGATTTGCTGGGTAATTGTATGCAGTTTGGTTCTCCACACCTGCTGTTTCGTTGAGCGGAACAACTTTCTGACTTTGAGTAATATGGGAGTTTTTGAAGAGAAATTTATTTTTTGAAAAGAGATTTCTTTATAGAAAAGAGTAATGTGTTCATATAAGGAGTTAGGATTATGTAAAGATCCGTTGATTTTTATTTCAATTTAAAGATTGTTGGTACCATACAGTCCTCTGTGTAAAAGAGAAAAAAGGGGAGTTTCCTTGTCTGCATATAGAATCTCTCTACACAGGAGCTAATAGTGTGGTTGCTGGGAGACAGGTGCCAGAGTGAGCTATTCATTGTATACTCTTTTGTGCCTTTTGAATTTTGAAACTTCAACTCAAGACATAAAATTAAAATAAAACAGAGAATACTTTTAATAATAAGGAAATAAATAAGTAAGCACCTCCTGGCTCCTAACTGTAGGAGGAGGAGACTGGGAAGCAATTTTAAAGAAAAGGAAAGCAGTTCTTTTTCTTACTGTCTTTTAAAGTCTCACGAAAGTTCACATTTAGTAATTTTTTTTTCACATTTAGTAAATTTTAAAAGCAGTGTGTTCTGGAGCCGGCCCCGTGGCCAAGCAGTTCGTGCGCTCTGCTTCAGCGGCTCAGGGTTTCGGCAGTTTGGATCTTGGGTGTGGACCTAGCACCGCTCA
This sequence comes from Equus quagga, assembly GCF_021613505.1. NCBI lineage: Eukaryota > Metazoa > Chordata > Mammalia > Perissodactyla > Equidae > Equus > Equus quagga. Next base: position 185,961,385 of record NC_060267.1, on the reverse strand, counting down.
TCAAAGCCGCTGAGGTGGCTTCCCAGACAGCAGAACTAGAGGGACCTGCAACTAGAATACGCAGCTGTGTACTGGGGGCTTTAGGGAGGAGGAGGAGGGGGAGGAGGAGGAGGAGGGGGATGAGGAGGAGGAGGAGGAGGAGGGGGAGGGGGGAGAAGAAGGGGGGGGGGGGAGGGGAAAAGGAAAAGGGGGAAAAAAAAAAAAGCAGTGTTTTTTAAGCTCTTCTGGATTTCGATAACAGGTCTGGGGAGGATTTTTAGAGTTTTCCTAGTTTTCTTCCCTCTCATAAAGCATCAGCTACTGGCTGCAGCCAACTCCATGGGCCGATGGGAAGCAGACCGTCCCTCCTGAGCTAGCCCTGTAGACTTGTCCTGCTGGCAGTTTGTGGAGTGAAGGCTAGAAACTGAGCCCCCCCGCCGCTGCGAGCTGTCTTTTTTCTCCCGTGGGGGAATCCCTGTGATGTGATCATCCTTTTGTTTTCCTGAGCAGTGTCTAAATGTGAATGTCAGAAGAATCTTTTCTTCTCAAATTGAAAAAGAAAAAAAAGCTTGAATACAAAGGTTTTCTTCTGAATCACAGCTGTTTTGGTTTTAAATAGGTTGTGAATTGGAAGCGTTTTTCTGTTTACTGGTTGCATCGTTGAATACGGTCTTGGGAGAGAGTGAACACAAACTGTGTACCAACTGCTTTTTCACTGTCAGGAGAGAGAGGTGTGAAATGTTATTTAGTGTCCAACTTGAAGTCGAAAGCAAAAACTCAAGTTGGGACCAGTTCTCAGCATATTCTTGAAAATTTCTCATCTCAAATTTGGCGAAGTAAATAAAACATATTTTCCTCACAGAATCCTTATTGCTATGTTGCTTTATTGAAAAAGAATAACTGAATAGATTATGCTTTCTCACGCTTAAAGATTTTTGAAGCTTAAAAGGGCATTTAGTGAAAATTCTCTCTCACCTCTACCCCTCAGTCATCCAGTTCTTTCTCTAATAGACCAGCAGTGTTATTAGTTTCCTGTGCATTTTTTGAAAAAGATATTTCATTTATACACAAGCAAATACATATGGATGCTTTATTCCTTTTTTAAAAAATCAAATGGTATTGGACTATCCACATGATTCTGCATTTTTTCTTGTAACAAAATGTTTTATATATCGTTCCATATCAGCATATAGAGCTTCTTAATTCTTTTTTTTTGTTTTTACTTTATTGTTTTAGGTTCACAGCAAATTGCTCCCACACATGCATAACCCCCCATTGTCAACATTCCCCACCAGATGGTACATTTGTTACAATTGATGAGCCCACACTGACGCTCGTCATCGCCCAGTGTGTGGTTTACGTTACACTTCACTCTTGTGTTCCACCTTCTGTGGGTTTGGACACATGTATAGTGACATGTATCCATCATTACAGTGTCATACAGAGTATTTTCACTGCCCTAAAACTCCTGTGCTCTGCCTCATTCCTCTCTCCCCCAGCCTTCAACCCTTGTAACCACTGCTCTTTTTATTGTCTCCATAGTTCTACCTTTTTCAGAATGTCACAGAGTTGAAATCACACAATATGTTGCCTTTTCAGATTGGCTTCTTTCGCTTAGTAATATTCATTTAAGGTTCCTCCATGTCTTTATGGCTCGACAGCTCATTTCCTTTTAGTGCTGAATGATATTCCATTGTCTGGATGCACCACAGTTATTTATCCATTCACCTACAGAAGGACACTTGGATGCTTCCAAGGTTTGGCAATTATGAATACAGCTGCTGTAAACAACGTGTGCAGGTTTTTGTGTGGGCATAGCTTTTCATTTCCAAGGAGCACGATTGCTGGATCCTATAGTAAGAGTATGTTTAGTTTTGTAAGAAACTGCCAAACTGTTTTCCAAAGTGGCTGCACCCTTCTGCATTCCCACCAGCAGTGAAGGAGAGTTCCTGTTGCTCCACATCCTCACCAGCGTTTGGTGTTGTCAGTGTTCTGGATTTTGGCCGTTTCTAATAGGTGTGTAGTGGTGTCTCATTGATGTTTTAATTTGCATTTCTCTGATGACGTGATGTGGAGCATTTTTTCATAGGCTTATTTGCCGTCTGTATATCTTTGATGAAGAGTCTGTTAAGGTCTTTGGTATATTTTTTAATTTGATTTTTTACATTTTTATTGTTGAGTTTTAAGAGTTTCTTGTATATTTTGGATAACAGTCTGTCATCAGATGTATTTCTGCAAATATTTTCTCCTAAACTGTAGCTTGTCTTCTCTCATTCTGTTGGCAGTGTCTTTCACAGAGCAGAAGTTTTAAATTTTTATGAAGTCCAGCGTATCAATTCTTTCTCTCATGGATTGTGCCTTTGGTGTTGTATTTGAAAAGTTATTGCCAAACCCAAGGTCACCTCGGTTTTCTCCTATGTTATCTTCTAGGAGTTTTATATTTTTGCATTTTACATTTAGGTCTATGATGCATTTTGAGTTAACTTTTGTGAAGTGTATAGCTTGTGTTTAGATGCATTTTTTTGCATGTGGATGTCCAGTTATTCCAGCACCATTTGTTGAAAAGACCATCTTTGCTTTGTTGAATTGCCTTTGCTGCTTTTCTCAAAGATCAGTTGATTCCATTTATGTGGGTGTATTTCAGGTCTCTCTGTTCTGTTCTGTTGATCTATTTATCTGTTCTTTCTCCAGTATCACACTCTCTCGATTACTGCAGCTTTACAGCGTCTTGAGGTTGGATAGTGTTGTCCTCCAGCTTTGTTCTTCTCTCTCAATGTTGTGTTGGCTCTTTGGGTTTCTTTATTTTTAATGGCTACATATTTTCTACTGTATGGATATACTAAAATTTAACAGGTTAATGGCCACTTGGGTTGCTTCTGATCTTTTGAAAGCAATGGTGCAGTGAATAACCCTATATATACATCCTTTTGCACATGGTCAAGTATAGCTGTAGTATATATTTTTGGAAGTGGGATTGCTAAGTCAGAGGTATATACCCTTGTAATTTTGATAAATATTTGCAAATTGGCCTCCATAGAATTTGTACAGTTTTTACTCCTATCAGAAATGTATTATAGTGACGATTTCTCCACACCCTCACCAACAGTTTGTCATCAGACTTTTTGATTTTTGCTAATCTGAAAGGTAAAAAATTAGCTTCTTGGCATAGTTGAAACCTGCTGTTCTCTTACTCACTTTTGGGTTACTTTACACATCTCCATTTTGTGAGCACAGCCTCAGAGTAGAGGTTGTCACTTCATTCTTTCCAGTGTAAATTAAAAGAGCAACTTTTTATTTATTTATTTATTTATTTTTTGAGGAAGATTAGCCCTGAGCTAACATCTGCTGCCAATCCTCTTCTTTTTTTTTTTTTAAAGATTTTATTTTTTTCCTTTTTCTCCCCAAAGCCCCCCGGTACATAGTTGTATATTCTTCGTTGTGGGTCCTTCTAGTTGTGGCATGTGGGACGCTGCTTCAGTGTGGTTTGATGAGCAGTGCCATGTCCGTGCCCAGGATTCGAGCCAACGAAACACTGGGCCGCCTGCAGCGGAGCACGTGAACTTAACCACTCGGCCACGGGGCCAGCCCCTCCAATCCTCTTCTTTTTGCTGAGGAAGACTGGCCCTGAGCTAACATCTGTGCCCATCTTCCTCTACTTTATATGTGGGACGCCTAGCACAGCATGGCGTGCCAAGCGGTGCCGTGTTCGCATCCGGGATCCAAACTGGTGAACCCCTGGCCACCAAAGCAGACTTAATCACTGTGCCACCGGGCCGGCCCCAAAAGAGCAACTTTTAAGAAGCAAATGAACAGGCTTTTGGCTGCTGCCTCGTAGAGGAACAGGGTTGGTGCACTTACTTTTCTTAAGTAATAGGTTTAGTTGCCTTTAATTTAGTCTTTTTTTGTACTAGTTTAAGAAAAAATCACCAAAATCCACACTATAAATTTCACTTGAGGAATTGGTAACCTTATTTGGTTTTAGTTCCCTGTTTTGTCTCATTAGTGCCTTCTGAGGCACCTTCCTCAGATTCTGTCTGAAGCAGCTTTAGGTGGGTGGTCTGTCAGACTTAGAGGGTTAAGAGCTCAAAGCTTGAAGAGCACTGTTCATGTGAAGTGTGTTGGTACATTTAACTACTGCCACCAGCTTCCAATTTTTCCCAGAGCTTCCTAAGAATTAAGGATTCAACACATTAAAAACAAAGCTGAGTTTCCACAATTTAAAATATTTGACTAGATTTTCTCTTGATACTTTTTTGAATTGAGAATTCTTTTTTTTTAAGATTGGCACCTGAGCTAACAACTGTTGCCAATCTTTCTTTTTTTTCTGCTTTTTTCTCCCCAAATCCCCCCAGTACATAGTTGTATATTTTAGTTGTGGGTCCTTCTAGTTGTGGCATGTGGGATACCGCCTCACTGTGGCCTAATGAGTGGTGCCATGTCTGTGCCCAGGATCTGAACCCGGTGAAACCCTGGGCTGCCGAAGTGGAAGGTGCGAACCTAACCACTGTGGCACTAGGCCAGTCCCTGTGCACACTTTTAAAAGGAAGGAATATGTAAAAAATGATGGAACTCTGCCAAGCCCGACAGGAGCAGAGGGAAGGGGAAATGATTGCAGATTGGGAAGTCTGCTTCCATGAGTGGCTCTGCTGTGCCTGGCAGTGTGGTCTCCTCCTCTCTGTCTTTCTCTCTTTCCCTCTCTTATGTTCATTATTTATTAGGAAGCAAAATTACTTAGAACTTGGGCCTGCCCCGTTGCCAGTGGTTAAATTCATGCGCTCTGCTTCAGCGGCCCAGGGTCTTGCTCGTTCGGATCCTGGGCGCAGACTGGCACTGCTCATCAGGCCATGCTGAGGCGGCGTCCCACATGCCACAACTCGAAGGACCCACAACAAAGAATATACAACTATGTACTGGGGGGCTTTGGGGAGAAAAAGAAGAAGAAGAAAAAAAGATTGGCAACAGATGTGAGCTCAGGGCTAATCTTTAAGAAAAAAAATTACTTAGGTCTTAAGAGTGCAGTCTGTGGAGTTAGATTTTTTTAGTTCACTACCGGTGCTGTCACTTGGAAGCTGTGGGCCTGAGGTACTTCACCTCTCTGTGCTTTAGTTTCTCTCTCTGTAAAATGGGGATAATAATTACACCTAGCCCTTAGAGTCATTGTAAGGATTAAATAAAATGGTACTTGTGAAATATTTACCACAATCCCTGGCCCATGGGAAGTGCTGAAATTATCAGCAGTGATTACAGAGTGGCGGGTGCTGAGTTCACGTATTTGAGGCTAGATCAGGTCCAGATGTGGCCGTCAAACTGCAAGGCTCTGGCTTTGAATGTGAATTCCCAGGGTGGAATTCTGTTTCTGTGGATGTAGTTTACAGACACTCCCACTGAAACAACTTAACAATGTTGTGTACAATAGAAAGATTGTTTTCTTAAATGCAGTGAACCAGTGTGAGAGTAAGGGGTCTACTGAGCGCTGAGCTGGGTTTTGCCTTGAGAGCATTTGCCAAAGCAGGTTAACCTGAAGTTCTGTTTTTGTGGGCTGAGGGCACAGGGAACAGAGACAGGAAAGACAAGGGTCAGAGAGGGAGCCTTTCATGAAGCTAGGCTTTCAGAGGCTTCTCCTTCAATGGAAGGGTGAATTAGAGAAAATAAAAAATCATCTGCTCTCTTTCCAGCCCTATAAGTCTGTAAGGAAAATCACCTCTCAGAACCTGGGTTCTGAGCAGAGGCCTGATGGTTTGGGCCTGAAAGTTGGTGATCCTGAGCCAGATGCAGGACAGTCGTACGCCTGGCCGCACGGTCACTGGTGGATCAGGAAAGCCTCAGGTGAAATTTGATTTAGAGAGTTCCCACATTGGGGCCGTCCCTGGTGCTGAGCGAAAGCCACTTTCCCCCTCTTTTGGAGGAGTCTGTTTTTATCCCAGACTTCACAGAATCCCCACCAATAAAATTAGAAGGAAAATGAGCATCTTGTGGTAAAAAAAAGAAAGAAAATCACTAAACACAAGATAGGAATGAACTGAGAATAAGAAACTAAAGAAGCTGATTTGAAAAAGAACCAAATAGAACTTGAAAACATATATAATGTTATATATGTATAACATATTACTGAAAATACCTCAGTGAATGGATTTAACAAGTTAATCCAAGCTGAACAGGGAAATAGTCAACTGAATGTTAGATCTGAAGATTTTCAGATGGCAACATGGGCAAAGAGGTGAAAAACCCCAAAGAAAGGTTAATCAGTGTGGGAGATAGGGAATTCGGATTCCAGATAAGCTTAGTTACAGTTTCAGAGGAGAAGAGAGAGGGTAGGAAGAGGCAACACTTACAGAGATGATGACTGAGAACTTTCAAGGACCGATGGAAAGGACCGCTGCAATGTGCATGAAGCGTATGAATCCCATGCAGGATAAGTAAAAAGAAATCCACACACAGACAAAACAGAATTAAACTGCAGGCTACAAAAGATAAAGAGAAGATCTTAGCAAGATCAGAGAGAAGAGGCAACTATTTTCAAAGGCATGACAGGTTGTCCTGACAGTGCAGCGCTAGAAGCTGAAAGCTGGTAAATTTCACGCACTGACAGAAGTTAACTGTCAGCTTAGGATTCAGTTTCCACTAAAAATATCTTTAAAAAACTTTCACAGTTACAAAAACCTAGAGAGTTCTAGCAGATCCTCACTAAAAGGGTATATATCAGGCAGAGGAAAAGTGTTCCCAGATGGAAGGTCTCAGAAACAAGAGGTAACGACACGCCGAGGAAGGGAGTTTGTATGTTAAAGCACAATGGCCTGTGTGAGGAACAGTGACGACCTCTTCAGTGGGAACTGGATAAGATAGATAACTGACATAGTTGGAGAAGCGAAGGGAGTTAATAAATATTTAATATAATTGTAAAGTTCTTGTATAGTTTGGGAGGAAGTGAAAGATATTGATTACATATAGACTTTGACAAATGGACTGTGCATGTTAAAATTTCTAAGGCAGCCACTAACATTTAGTTAAAGAATGAATAACTTACTAGCAAACAGGGAAAATTGAAATGAGAAAAATCATAAATCTCAGAGTCAAGAAAGCTGAGAAAAGAAATATAGAGTAGGCAAGACAAGTAGCAGGCACAAATGAGAGGAAGAAATAAACCCAAAGGTACCAGTAATGACAACAACGCTACAGGAGTCAGAGGTTGTTGGACGGGATGAAAGTTCAGCGATTGCCGCTTCTCAGCGACATGTCCAAAACATACGGATACAGAGAGATTAAAAGTAAAATGAGAGGAAAAGATAAGTGGATGATTAAAAACTAAAAGAAAGCTGGCAACATTCACATCAGACAAAATAGACTTTAAATGCCAAAAAAGCATTTTTCGAGATAAAGTGGGTCATATTGGTTCAAAAATTTCAACTCATCAGAAAAAAGTGTATGCATCTGATAACGTGGTCTCCATATATATTAAGCAAAACTTGAGAGAACTGCCATGAGAACCACGTTCCCTGTGAGATTGTTCGCGCACTTCCTCAGTCCTCCTCATGGGGAGCAAGGTCAGTCACACGGACAGGGTCTGGACAGCGTGATTAACAAGTTTGAGCTGATGGAGGTGTGAAGGTCACTGCGTCTCGAAACTGCAGAGTGCATGTTATTTTCAAACACACAGAACATTCATAAAAAGTGACCTCGACGATGGCATCAGGCAAGTCTTCACTGTGATCAGTGTCACACAGACCAGATCTGTGACCACAATGCAGTGGAGCTAGAGTCTGGTGACAGAAAGAGAGCCATGATTAATTATAGAAATATGTTTCACAGTGACCCTTGGGTCAAAGAAGAAATTGTAATGCAAATCAGAAGATATTCTTTTTTTTTTAAGAAAATGCTTTTTTTTTTTAAAGATTGGCGCCTGAGTTAACATCTGTTGCCAATCTTCTTTTTTTCCTTCTTCTCCCTGAAGCCCCCAATACATGGTTGTATATTCTAGTTGCAGGTCCTTCTGGTTGTGCTGTGTGGGACGCTGCCGCAACACGGCCCGCTGAGTGGTACCATGTCTGCGCCCAGGATCCAAACCAGTGAAACCCTGGGCCGCCGAAGCGGAGCATGTGAACTTAACCACTCTGCCACGGGCCAGCCCCCAGAAAATGTTCTTACCTGAATAACAAAAGTCCTGTGGGTCAGAACTTTTGGTGGGGTAGGCCATGAAAGCATGTATAAATGCTTGTGTTAGAAAAGAAGAAAGCCTGAAAATTAGCCAAATGTTGAAGTGAGAAAGTCAGAAAAGATGCAAAATAGACCCAAAGAAAATAGATGGAATAATAATAATTCCATGTTATTCAGTGGAGAGGAGCAATAATGACAAAATTTGGGGGCCAGCCTGGTAGTGCAGTGGTTAAGTTCGCACATTCCACTTTGGCGGCCTGGGGTTTGCCAGTTCAGATCCTGGGTGTGGATGCAGCACCGCTTGTCAAGCCATGCTGTGGCAGGCGTCCCACATATAAAGTGGAGGAAGATGGGCATGGATGTTAGCTCAGGGCCAATCTTCCTCAGCAAAAAGAGGAGGATTGGCAGTGGATGTTAGCTCAGAGATAATTTTCCTCAAAAAAAAAAAAAAAAGACAAAATTTGGCTTTATAAGAAGTAGTAATGTTATTGAAGACCTGGCAAAACTGATTTAAAAAACAAGAGGAGAGAGGCAGAGATAAACCATATTAGGAATGGAAAAGCACATGTAGATATTTAGAAGATAATGTTATGAACTGCGTTATGCTAAAACATTTGAAGGCTTGGAGGAAATGATTAATTTCTAGACAAATATAACTTACCAAAACTACGTTAGAAAAAATAGGGTGAATAATTCTGTAATTCTTCAATAAAATAAACCAGGAGTCAAATATTTCTCCATAAAGGAAGGTCCAGGCTTAGATGGGTTTAATGAGCAAGTTCTAACAAACATTCAAGGAAAAAATAATTTCAAACTCGCATCCGGGGAATAGAAATGCATTTTATGAAGCTGTGATAACCTCGATACAAAAACCTGTTGAGAACAATGAGAAATGGAAATTATAGGCCAGCCTTACTTAGGAGCATACATGTAAGAATCATAAAACGTGAGCCAGCCAACCCCAGCAACGTATAAAGAGACATGGCATTGTGAGCAAATTGCATTTGTCCTGAAATGCAGGTGGGTTCAACCTTGCAAAGTTCAGCACGTTAACAGACTGATGGGGACATATCTTATCAAACCAACATGTGCAGAGAGAGTGTCTCATGATGTTTAATATCAAATTATGCAAAAAACTCTTCGGAAAATGGGAATAGAAGGTGACTTTCTTAACCTGGTAAAGAATATTCACAAATAACCTACAGCAAATGTTATGCTTCGTGGTGAAACATTGAAGTTAAAAGCATTTTGTTTCCTGTTAAAATCAGGACCCGTCATTCTGTGCAATATTCTTTTTCACACTTGATCTCATCCTAGTCCTGTTCTTTTCATGTAGCATTTACATCATGAGCATTTCTCCATCCTCTTTAGAAAGTCTTTGCAAACACACTTGGTAATACCTGCACTACAGTCAATGCTACCCAATAGTTGGTATTCAGTGTTCGGATTTTTCTGTCATAAAAATGATGCAGTGGACATTTTTGTGTATACATTTTGGTCTGTATCTTTATTTTTGATGTGTTTCCAGAAGATGAGTTGCTGAGCCAAAAGGTATGAACTCTCAAGCACTGGGTGCATGTTGCATACTTTAAACCAGCCCTCTCAGATGAAGCACCCACATGTCTGGAGGGTGGACTGTATATCTCATTGCTCACCAAGAGCATTTTCAGCTGCTTTAAAGAAAAGAAAACACACTCGGAACTTGAGGTTTGGTGGTGTCTCCTGTGAGCCTTAAAAAAATGGACAAAGCACCTTTTATTTCTTTCCCTTTGTGTACATAGCTGGAGGGGGCTAGCTATGGAATTAGGGTGTTTGCAGAGCCGGTTAACAACCAGTTTAGCAGTGCTTGGGACCTGTGGGAAGTGGGGGAGGGAGCTTGTGATGGGGAGGGGGGGACAGTGACTGCATCTGTGGAGTGGGGTGGGCTGGCTGACGGGGCCCTGGGTCTGACCAGGCTTCTGAGCCACTTTGTCCCTCCCACCCTTCCCTGCACAGCGTCATTTTCTTAACTTGTTTGTCTTAAAAGTAGTGGAAAAATGAGACAGGAGCAGCTGTCTTTGAGATCTTAGCTTTTAAGGGGATTTAGTTTGAATTCTCAACCTTTTGGGATACCTTGGTGCAGAAATTCCCATGTGTGTTGTGTTGGAGGCTGTAAGGTATTGGAGGCTGTGGGGTGCAGGACACGGTTTTGGGGCTTTCCCCCATGTTTCTGTGCACTTACTGTTTTGTGGATATCACTTCAAGCCTGTTAATTATGTCTCGTGTCTCAGCAAGGCTTGAAGAGCAGGGAGTCAGCACTCTCCACGTCAGTGCCACGCTGTCCTGCTGGTGGGAATTCACTCTGCAGTGTCCAGGGCTGCTTTAGTTTGTAATTAAGGAGGAATGGGTTGGGTATTGGGAGTGTTGCCCATAGCTGTTATTGTAGAATGTGGAGTCTAAGGTGGGAAGTGGTGCGAGAACATTCGCTCACCACCATCCCTGGTTCGTCACGTAGATGAGGTGGCCGAAGTGCAGAGCAGCAAAGAGATGTGCCGAGGGAGGCCCGGCTCCAGTTGTGGCCTCTGGACTCCGCAGGCGTGTGTTCACAGCCCTTGACGCCCTACTGCCTGCCATGAACTAGTTACCCTTTCCAGCGACAGGGTGCGTTTTAATTTCTGGCTGTCATCTTCCTCCCTGTTGTTAGCAATTTGCAGAACACATGAGCCCCTCAGACACTTTTCTCTATGATGTCTGGCTAGAAAACTTGGCCTTGGTGCTTCTGAACTTGGTCCAAGTAGCTCACTCAAATTTCTTTGCAAAATAACCTCCCACCATTTGATACTCAAAGGGCCGGCACTTTGATCTCCAGTCTGTATGCCCCAAAGGCTCTTCGCTGGAGCAGCAAAAGTGTGCATTTCTTGAAGCAGCAATTCATTTAGTCGCCTCCTGTCTCTTCTCCTTCATTGGCCCTTGGTGGAGCTGGACTGATGGTGGAGGTGGGAAAAGTTAGTCTTGTCTGTCAGGAGTGATACGGCCCCAGGCACTTTGCAGTGAATTGGAGTATCAGGGACACCAAGATGTGGCCCTGGATGGGGACAGGGATGTGGAGCCTGAAGACGTGTGTTTGTGACCCATGGGGCTATTATAAGGTTTATTTTTTAAAAAGACAAGTGTTGACGAAAATAATTTATAACCAATCTATAAATGAAAATTGGGGTGAGTTTGTTCTGAGCCAGTTCAGAGGGCTAGCTTAGCCTTGATCCTTCCTTCCCGAAGGAAGGAAGGGCACCAAAGAAGTGGGGTATACAGAGTGGTTATATACCCTCAAAGAGCATGTTTCACATATGATTGAAATGCCCCTTTTACAGTAGTCATGAGACTGTCTGTTGGCACAGCAATTGGTGGACACAGCAGGTAGCAGGTCTGCTGTCCTGGTGGACACAGCAGCGTGGCAGGTCTGTTGTCTGGAGCTGTGTGGTCACAGGTGAGCACAGCAATCAGTTCCTAGCCTAGGGAGAGATGCTTATCCTTAAGGAAATGCCACTGTGGGAGAAGTTGCATCTTTATCCTAAGGCCATTTGTTCTTGTCTTTGAGACACAGCAAATGCTTAAAGCAGACATACAATGCATGCTCAACAGCCATGGCGGGCCCTTTTGGAAAAACAAGGTCAGACCAAATTAGCTTTACACCAAATGGCTTCCTCATATACTCATATACTGAATATCCTATTGCTTGCCATTTGTTTGTCACAAGGTAGAAATGGAAATACTGTATAACTAAAAAGAGATTTACAAATAATATGTTAATAAGAAAGAATGTAGAGCCAGCCCGAGTGGACTAGTGGTTAAGTTTTGTGTGCTCCGCTTCAGCGGCCAGGTTTGGGTTCCTGGGCGCAGACCTACAGCAGTGGTCTGTCAGTAGCCATGCTGTGGTGGCAGCCACATAGAAGGACTGAAATATACAAAACATGTGCTGGGGGGCCAGCCCCGTGGCCGAGTGGTTAAGTTCGTGTGCTCCACTTGGGCAGCCCAGGGTTTGGATCCTGGGCGCAGACACGGCATTGCTCATTAGGCCATGTTGAGGCGGTGTCCCACATGCCACAACTAGAAGGACACACAACTAAAATATACAACTATGTAGTGGGGGGATTTGGGCAGAAAAAAGCAGGAAAAAAAAAGAGATTGGCAACAGTTGTTAGCTCAGATGCCAGTCTTTAAACAAAAAGAAAAGAAATCATTACTGTTTAAAAAAAGAAAAAACCAACAAAAAACCCCAAGCATACTGGGGCTTTGGGGAAGGAAAAAAAAAAAAGAAGGAAGATTGGCAACAGATGTTAGCTTAGGGCAAATCTTTCCCAGCAAGAAAAAACAAAATGTAAAAATGTAAAAGAATGGGAATTGGGGTTTGAGTTTCTGTGGAAGAAGGAGAATGGGCTGGGGTGGTAGTAGTCAAGTAGAAGAGAGGGGAGATGGCAGTCAGCGCGTCCTGAACAAACCCCTCTACTTTGTACA